>NC_089583.1:51428458-51615162 GCF_019320115.1 Miscanthus floridulus | reverse complement strand
TGATTTGGCAATAACGTCAAACACATTTTGGTCACTCAAGTCTGAACATAGAGAAAGCTCGAGCTCCCTCAAGGAGAGGGGAACTTGTTTATCAATGCCATAAATCCTTCCCTGGTGACATCAAAGCACGAGATGAGGCGAAGGCTCTTTAGCAAGGGCGCCCTACATAATACATCAGTAATAAACCTTAACAGTATCCACTAAATATACTGTTCAAAATGCATTAATAAGCAAAACTATCCCTACCACGGCTTCAATCAAAGGAAAACACAGAAGTATGTATTAGGGAACAACTAAACTAATTAAAATAGCTTGTAGTCACTCAATGACCGACTAAGAACCATGCATGACGCCGATGATCCATCGCGAAAGCAAGCACGGGAGAGGAAATAAGATTTGACATCGAAGGCCATGGCATTTCCGTTAGACATGCATGAAGGAGATTCCTTTGATTATTTATAACAGTTAAAGAAATCACAGGCAAGTTTAAAAAAGCCATGGCATTGAGCCAAGTTCATATATTAATTATCCTGAAATAATATAAGTGATCTGAGTTTGTCCTAGGTCAAACTATGTCGATGAGTTTGACTAGTTTATAGAAAAGAAGTATAATATTTATGGAATTATATTTCATAATTACGTCTTTAAAATGGTATATGTTAATACTCTTATCAGCGAACTTGGTAAATCTTATCATAGTTTGACTTAAGACACACTTGTATCTCTTATGTTTCAGAAGAAGGGAGTATTGTTTTTCCTTTTGTAATAATGGTTGCGCACCTAAATACTTTTGGGGGGGAGGGGGCCGGTGGCTATATTATCAACCTAATTGATCTTGAAAAGCTAGCTCCAAATACAATTTATCTCAGACACATAAAAACCAGTTTTGCTATAAAGTGCCTGGTTAACACTTTTTCTCTCCACACATGAATGTTTTCCTTTCCTTTTTAATTCACTTTATTCTTCCTAAATAGCATGTATGGAACGGAATAAAGTAAGATTCTCATGAAAAACTTCCCTTCTACACCTGATTTTTTTGTTTTCCTATTTTCTTTTTGTTTAGGGTGAAAAACTTCGTTCCCGGCCCACACCTTAATTTTAGTTACTATCAACTTGTGCTGGATTATACTCAATTTGTGCTAGAATTATAATAATTATTTTGTCTAATGTTAGGTGGAATTGGTGTAACTAAAAATTCGAGTGTGGAGAAGAAACATTTCATCCAATTCTTACAGCATCTCTAATCTAAGTGTGCATCTCTAATCTAAGTGTAGACCTCCTTTAAAACATCAAAAAAAATTATTTACATGTTCACAAAATTTGGGTGCAGGAAGCAAGTTTTTCACCTAAAGTTGGAGTAGACAATCACAAAAAATTGTTTGTTGGGTCCGTTTCTTGTATTGAAGTTGTTTAATTTGGAGGAGTGTATTGCAACCCGGCCCCCAGTTATACGATTTTCGGCCCTGCTTTCTTCTTAAACTGGGCTAGTTTTTCATCTTCTAATAATCACAATTACTATGTTAAAGTAAAAGTTTATTTCTGTTATTTAGAAATTATTCTCTCTTGTATAGTTTACTTATGATAGTTATATATATATACTAATTATTCACCAACTGACCAAATGTTAGCTACAAAATTAATGCACAACAAAATTCCATCCGAGGCATGCAAATGAAATAGTAACAATAGTACGTAATTCAGAACCCTATAACATAATTAATAAAGAAAAAATATAATTTTGCAGGCAGATATATGGAAGCGAGATCTCACTGCTCGGCAAGGAAGCGTAGGAAGTCATCATCGTCAGCACACTAGCTCCAGAACGGGTGACACTGCCCCCTGCTGCGTCGGACTACTACTACAAAATTGGACATCACTACCGGCTTCATCAGATTTTAAGAAACCGACAGTAATAGTCCATCACTGCTGGTTTTTGGCTAAAATCGACAGTAATATGGTCAACCGACACTGATATTCGGATCTTCACTGTCGGTTCATATCAATGTCGGTTTTAGCCAAGAACCGACAGTGATATTGGGTCATCAATATCTATTTTAGCGAAGAACCGACACTAATACTATCAATATCGGTTCGTGGCTTGAACCGACAGTGATATGCTACAAGAAAAGTTCATAAGTTTCTCATATGATATTTGATTAAGACAAACTTTATATCAAAGTTGTAGTACTCGACAAGATCTACAACTTTGTAGTTTAAACTTTTTTAATTTAAGATCGTTTGGATGTCCAAATATTTTCATTTGAAATCATCTATCTAACGAAAATTACATTTGATTTCTCAAATTAAAAATTTGAATTTTTCAAACGACCTCGGAGGGAGAAACGCCCAAACAAAAGTTGTAGATCTCGAAAAATGATGCAACTTTGTAGTTGACAAATTTTTCATTTGAAATCATTTACTACTTCAAAATGCTATTTAAAATTAAATTTTAAAATTATTGAAGAACTCTGATTTCTCTTTTTAATCTTAGGCTAAAACTTATAACTAGTCTTTCTCCCTCGTACTAACTTCAAATTTGATGATTTCTTTTCCTAAAAAATTCTAAAATAATTCTCTATCAATTTATTATGTTCTTACGGCTATTATTTTATCCATCTTTTCATGTGACTGTGTTTTATCTATTTGAATTTTGAATTTCAAAAAATGATAACTTCAAACATCATTTTGGAACACTAAATGATTTCAGCTGAAAAAGTCATAAACATAGAAGTTGTAGAACTTATCAAGATCTACAACTTTTATTTTGATCATTTCTTCATCCAATAAAGTAGTAGTGACATTGTTCATAAAATTTGCGTATCTCTCTTATAGTTTCATAAACTATAAAAGAGATATTTTACATTTCTGAATAATGTTACTACCACTATATTGGATGAATAAATGATTAAATAACCAAAATAAAAGTTGTAGATCAGCCTAGGCATTCGGTTAAAACCGACGAATCGGTTCGGTTTGTTCGGCTCCTGTAAACTTCGGTTTGTAGAAATCAACAACCGATTGGTTTTCCACATAAACGAAAACCGACGAATTCGGTGTCTGTGGGGGTATTAACGCCTATACCCTTACGGCTAGGCTTGGGCCGGCCCGGATCAGTGGGTTCGGTCCACCAAAAAACGATGCGCGGCCCAGTCAACCTGATCAGAGTCCCGCGCAAGGAGTCAAGGCGGATTTGGCGATCAAGCAAGATCCTGGTCGGTTAGAATAGGAATCCTTATCCGGCCATATATGGCAATTGTAACTAGTTAGGATTAGTTTCCAAATCTGTAACCCTGCCCCCCGGACTATATAAGGCGGGCAGGGGACCCCTCTAAAAAACATCTCTCATTAACAAACAGCAATACAAATCAGACGCAGGACGTAGGTATTACGCCTTCTTGGCGGCCGAACCTGGATAAAACCTCGTGTCTGTCTTGCGTCACCGTCTTGTTTGTGGCTTGCACATCTGTCTACCGACAATCTACTACCTTGGGCATACCCCTAGGTAGACTGCCGACCATATTTCGTCGATAGTGGCGGGCCAGGTAGGGGGTGTGCGTACTGCTCTCCAAGCAAACAAGATGGTCATCATCTCCGGCTCCATAGCTACGCCGAACGGCCTCACGTTCACCGTTGGCCAGATCACCTGGACCACCGGCTCCGATGACTTCATCGCCATGACCCCGGAGGAGGCATGGATTCAGTCTGCGCCGACCACTGCTTCACCTGCATCGGCTACGGCTCCGACCACGGTGGATACGGCTCTGACCACGACGGATATGGCTTCGATCACGACGGATACGGCTCCGACCATGATGGATCTGGCTCCAACCACGGTACATCTAGCTCCGACCACGCCTACATCACCTTCAGCCACGCCGACAACTCATCATCCGCTTCCCCGCTACAAAGGGAAGCAGATCGACAACACCGACCTACTCGACTCCATCGATCAGGTCAGCACCAAACTCATCGAAACCCTAGCTCTGGTAAGTACGATTCAAAGTCAACCTAATGAGCAGGTAACCGCTCCCCACAACAGATCTACCCAACCAGCTCAGACCAGTCGTCCTGCACGACTCGGTACAGATCTCGTGGTCATATCTACTCCTGAAGGGCGCTCCGCTCGTCGTCGGCCAGCCTTCGCAATGGGTCTCTGGCTCTCCGAGTACGAAGCCTCAATGGAGAACCACTAGGTCTAGCCCTACGGCCTACGAAACGCTGCCTCCAGCTACGCGTATAACCTACAACACCGCTTGGATCTGTGTTTTATGCACAGACCTCGGCCGAAGCCACGCAACTTCATCAACATGATCCAGACTGAAGATTATCAAGAAGGATCCGTCCACACAGTCCAAGAGGGCGACTCTAGCTCCTCGTCTAGCATCGCATCTAATGCATCTGTCCACATCGAGCTTCAGCATCACGAAGATGAAGGCGCCAAATACGATATGGATATCCCAGACCACGCCTCGGGTTTCTCACAATTCCCATCTTTCCCGCCAAGACGAGGGGATTTGATCCATGTTGTCAGCAATGACGAACTGCCAGTGGTTGGTGAAACAGAACAAGAAAGGACTACACGCAAAGCACGCAATATTGACTAGTTTAATCGTTGACAAATCGAAGCCGAAGCAGACCAGGAGGCACGACGCATAAGGGTCCAGCCACGTGACCTCAACGATGCTTTCGACAGGGTGGGGGACAAATAGGTCTTCAGGACTCCAAGCGCCAACGTAGCCATCGCCATGGCGACAATGCAACGGCTACTCAACACCCCGAAAACCCAAGCGGTTCGTGATGAAATACAAGCCTATTTGACGGCTACTATGGCCTAGACCGCAGAGATTGTAAACCAAGCCCGAGCTCCATCTGTCTTAGTCAAGTCAAGCCACAGCCGCCAGCACCCAAGTCGCTCACAGCCACTCAACCAATGTGGCTCGCGCAACAACGACCCATCAGACAACCATCAAGGCGGAAACGGTGGCCATGATGGTGGCTAGGATGACAACCGCCGTCGGGACGACAACCGCCGCGACGTCCGGGACGATAACCGCCGAGACAACCGCGACAATCGCCGTGATAACCACAGTCGCAGGGCTAATCCAGATGGCAATCGAGATCACCGCGATGGCAATAATGATCTCCGCCATTACCTCGGTGGATGCAATCTACGTGCTCGCATCAACTAGAGAGCCGACGATCGAGCATCCCACAAAAGTTATCACCGTATGGAATATGACACTGCCCACGGCCCGCCAGGTTTGAAGCAGTTTACTCCACACCTTCGCCAAGTCATATGGCCCAAGAATTTCAAGCTCGAGAAACTTCAGAAGTACGACAGCAAGGAAAACCCCGAATTATGGGTCATGCTCTACGAAACTGCGTGCAAATCAGCCATGGCTGACGAGCACATCATGTCTAACTATTTCCCAGTCGTTGTTGGCCATGCATGTCACCAATGGCTGGTCAGCTTGCTAGCGAACTACTTTGACTCTTGGTAGGAGCTCATGCAAGCCTTCATCGACAACTTCATTGCTACTTATGAACAACCAGGCAACAAATACAATCTGCAATGGATTCGAGATCGAAAAGACAAGCCACTGCGCGAGTACGTCCGGCGTTTCTCGGAGATGCGCATCAAGGTCCCATCAATCTCTGACAACGAGGCAATCGAGGCTTTCATCACTGGCCTCTGCTTGCATGATGCCCTAAGGGACAAGCTCCTCTGCAAGAGACCTGAATCGGTCACAGCGCTCCTGGCCATCGCTAAGAAATATGCGGACGCCGATGACACTAAAAAGATAATTATTGAAGAAACAGCAAGGGTTCCACGCTCTGACCACCCCCACACCGTGATGACTACCACGGCAACCATGGTCGGAACAACAATTTTGACCGCCGCAACCAGCGCAATGACTCCTGCGACCACCGTGATCAATGTAATCAGCGGCGTAACCGCCATGACAATTACAGGAGCAAGCGTGCTCAGGAAGACGACGGCGAGGTCAACACCGTTAAAAAGGGTGGCGGACGTCGTAACTACGAAGACGACTATGCCAAAGCATTGAAAGGGCCCTACCAGCTCCATCCTAAGTAAAACCATATCATGGAGAATTGCCGCGTTCTCAAGTCTATCTACACGCGTCAACAGGCTCCGGATACATCCGACAAGCCTAACGACATAGGGGAATAGCGCAACGAGGATAACGATGATGATGATGCAGACCCTCGTCACAAGTACGTCAGGCCAATCGATCGTGTACACACCATCATTGGAGGCAAAGTGTCCATCAAGACCAAATGAGAACGCAAGCTGCTCACCCGCGCTTGCTTGAACGTTGCCAACACCGACAACCTCCTCACCAATCCGCAGCTCCCCCCATGGTCTCACCGCGAAATCTCCTTCAGCAGAAAGGACCAGTGGGCCGCAATACCTGAGCCAGGGCGTTTTCCCCTGGTCCTCGATCCTTGTATCAACAAGGTTTAGTTCGACAGAGTACTGATCGACAGCGGCAGCTCCATCAATATACTATTCAAGAATAGTCTGCCCGCCCTGAAGATAGCTCAGGCAGACCTCAAGCCGTATGAGGCACAGTTTTGGGGTGTTCTCCCCAGACAGAGCTCTACACCTCTCGGATAGATCACGCTACCTGTGCAGTTTGGGACCCTGAACCACTTCCGCACCGACTACATCAACTTCGTGGTCGCTGACTTCGATGGCACCTACCATGCTATTCTTGGTCAACCGTCGCTCACCAAGTTCATGGCCATACCTCATTACAGGTATCTGGTGCTCAAGATGCCTATCGAGAAAGGAGTTCTAACCCTCTAAGGCAACGTGTACACAACCTATACCTACGAAGACGATAGTTTCAAAATAGCAGAGGCTCACGACCTCTCTATTCGCATGGCTGAGACCATGCTCAACGCCAAGAAGACCTCGACCGACCACCTGGAGATCCTAGAGCTCAGGGCTCCACGCAAGAACATCAAGTCCAAGGAGCACAAGGTGATCCAGCTGGTCGACGGCGATCCTAGCAAAATGGCCCTTATCGGGGCCAACCTGGATCCCAAATAGGAAGACACGCTCGTCGGGTTCTTGAGGAGCAACATGGATGTGTTCGCATGAAAACTTGCTGACATGCCCGGTGTACCTCGGAACTTGATCGAGCACTCCTTGAATGTCAACGGCAAGGCCAAACCTATCAAGCAGAAGCTACGACGGTTCACTCATGACAAAAAGGAGGCAATTAGGGTAGAGGTTACACGGCTTTTGGCAGCCAGATTTATCAAAGAAGTGTATCATCCGGAGTCGTTAGCCAACCCGGTTCTTGTATGCAAAAAGAATAATGAATGGAGAATGTGCGTTGATTACACTGATCTCAACAAAACACTGCCCTAAGGACCCCTTCAGCTTACCTCGCATAGACGAGGTCATAGATTCAACCACCGGTTGCGAGCTACTTTCCTTTCTCGATTGCTACTCTGGTTATCACCAGATCGCTCTCAAAAATGATGACCAGATCAAGACATCTTTTATCATGCCCTTCGGCGCCTACTGTTACACGACCATGTCATTTGGGCTCAAGAACGCCGGGGCTACCTACCAACGCGCTATACAAGCTTGCCTCAAAGACGAGATAAAAGACGACCTCGTCGAGGCTTATGTTGATGATATAGTTGTCAAAACCAAGGAAGCACATACCCTTGTTGACAACTTGGAACGCACCTTTGCAGCCCTTAACACATTCTAGTGGAAGTTAAACCCAAAGAAGTGCATCTTTGGTGTTCCTTCTGGCATACTACTCGGCAACGTCGTCAGTCACGATGGCATATGCCCTAATCTAGAGAAAGTCAAAGTTGTCTTGGACATGAAGCTGCCCAGAAAGGTGAAGGATGTTCAGAAGCTTACCGGATGCATGGCCACCCTTAGCCATTTCATATCAAGGATTACCGTTCTTTAAACTACTCAAAGCATCCGAAAAGTTTGAGTGGTCGGAGGAAGCAGACGCTGCCTTCACATAGCTGAAACAATACCTTACGTCACCTCTGGTCCTCACTGCTCCTAGAGAAGACAAAACACTCCTGCTTTACATTGCGGCTACTAATTGAGTGGTCTCCACGGCCATGGTGGTCAAGCGCGACGAGCCCGGGCATGTCTACAAGGTATAGTGACCAATCTATTTCATCAGTGAGGTACTCAATGAGTCCAAGACTAGGTACCCACAGATTTAGAAGTTGATCTACGCCATACTGATAACATCTTGAAAGTTGAAACACTACTTCGATGGATATCGTGTGGTGGTTATGACTGAGTACCCTCTGCGAGACATCATTAGCAACAAGGATGCGAACAGGCGCATTGTTAAATGGGCAATGGAGCTATGCCCCTTCTCCTTGGAATTTGCAAGCCGTACTACAATCAAGTCTCAGGTACTCATCGATTCCATCGTCGAGTGGACAGACTTAAGCACGCCTGCCTCTCTGGGATCCGATGAGTATTGAATGATGTACTTCGACGGCTCTCTCAACATTGACGGTGTGGGAGCAGGAGTCCTTTTCATGTCACCATCCAAGGAGCAGCTCTGGTACGTCCTCAGGATTTATTTCCCAGCATCTAATAATGCCGCCGAGTACGAAGCATGCCTACATGGTTTGCGCATTACGGTTGAGCTTGGCGTTAAACGTCTCTACATCTATGGAGACTTTGCTCTGGTCATCAACCAACTCAACAAGGACTGGGACATAACCAGCGAAAAGATGGATGCATACTGCAAATCGATCAAAAAGCTAGAAGGCAGGTTCTATGGCATCGAGTACATACACGTGGTCCGGGAGAAGAATCAAGCAGCGAATGCACTGTCAAAGTTAGGATCATCCTGAGCAAAAATCCCACATGGCGTATTCGTCCAAGACCTGCTCATGCCTTTCATCGAAGAGGAAGATTCCACGGCAGACAAGCCTCTAGACCAGCAATTGGTGGCTACGGTTCCGGCGTCAAGCACCGCTGAGCCGCCTCCGACCACTCATGAGCCCAACTAGAGAATACCTTTCATCAAGTACCTAACAGATGGCAGTGGTTATACTGATTCGATAGAAAACGAGCGCCTGATGCATCGCAGTAAGCAGTACCTGCTCATCGATGGCAAGCTATGGCGCAAGAACGCAAAAGAGGAAATCTTGATGAAGTGTATAACCCAGGAGGATGGCAAACATCTCCTGGACCAAATCCACTCTGGCTCCTATGGCAACCACATGGCCTCAAGAACGCTGGTCGATAAGGCTTTCCGAGCAGGGTTCTATTGGCCGTCAGCAGTAGCCGACGCCGAGAAGCTAGTCCACCACTGTGAGGGTTGTCAGTTCTTCGCCAAGAGAATCCACGTACCAGCACATGAGATCCAGAGAATACCAGCTTCTTGGCCTTTCACATGCTGGGGATTGGATATGATTAGGCCCTTTAAACTGGCTCCAGGGAAATTTACATGCGTCTTTGTGCTGATCGACAAATTTTCTAAGTGGATAGAATACATGCCTTTGATACAGGCATCCTCAGAAAAGGCTATCATGTTCCTCGACTAGGTCATCCATCGTTTCGGCATACCCAACAGCATCATCACTGATCTGGGTACTCAGTTCATTGGGAACACTTTTTGGGACTTCTACGATGAAAGGAGCATAGTAGTAAAATACGTCTCGGTGGCACACCCTAGAGCTAATGGACATGTCGAGCGGGCAAATGGCATGATCTTGGACGCGTTGAAGAAGAGGATGTATAGAGAAAATGACAAAGCTCCCGGAAGATGGCTCAAAGAGTTACCAGCCGTGGTCTAGGGCCTCAGAACTCAGCCCAGTCGTAACACCGGCATCTCGCCATACTTTATGCCTAACGGCGCTGAGGCAGTCCTCCCTGCAGATATAGCTTTTTAGATCAGCATGGGTAGAGAACTTTGATGAAGGCAAGGCTAATGAAGTATGGGAGCTAGAAGTGAATAGCGCAGAAGAGAAGCGGCTCGATTCTTGTGTACGTACGGCCAAATACCTTGCTGTTTTGCACAGGTACTACAACAAGAACGTTAAAGAGCGGTTCTTTGTGGTCGGGGACTTGGTCCTAAAGTGGAAGACGAACTAGGCTGGTGTCCATAAACTCACAACCCCATGGGAGGGGCCCTTCATGATCAAGGAAGTCACACAACCAATGTCTTACAGGTTAGCTCACTTGGACAGTACGGACGTACCAAACTCATGGCACATCGACAAGCTTAGACGTTTCTATGCTTAACTATTGAGATATGTACCCCTCTTGTATTTTCGATTTACTTCAATAAAGCTATTATGATTTCTCCGACCACTCTAATGTGTCACTTCAAATTTTATGGTTATTCTAACTTAGCCAGTAAAAGCCGACCACTACTCCTTCTACGGTTTTCGGAGCAGGACCTATCTCCGGTTCCTCCCAACACGTGCATGGGATCCACTCTCTACATTATAGGTGATCGGTAGGTCCCCCTTGGTTTGACTTGTCCGTGTGTACGTGTGCATAGGTCATGCAAATCACACTCCGACCACATGGCAAACTAGAGCCGCACAAACTTTTTGGGATGATGTGTCGAGCAAAATGGTACAACTAAACAGAACGTTAACATGTTCTCACTTAGTTACACCAACATAAGTTTCAAGCTTAAATACATTTTATACAAAGCAAATAAGCTTATAATGATATATACAGTTACGTTATTACAAGCTTGCCTGAAGAGGCCCAAGTTTATAATAACACAACTATGTCCTCCTTCTATAGCTCTAAGCCTATTACATTGGCTGGTCAGGGCACGCGACACCTACTGCTCGCTGCTTCTGATATCCTACTTGAGTCTCGGGGACTCTTGTGCTAGTCAAGCTGAAGGGGATGGCCCCGCTGATGCCTGGCTGGTTGAAACCGTAGGCTTCATCGGTTGGCTTGCAACTGATGGCATTTCCAGCTGACTTGTCGATGGCGTACCCTGTACAGGTGATGTCCCACCTCCACACAGGTTAATGTCGCCAATTATCTTTGACGATAGGTCTAGCTGGGCCATCCGAAGCTCCTCCGCCTTGTCTGGGTCTACCTCCTTCAGGTATCCAGCCTCCAGGCACTTGAGATCGATTAGGGGGGTAGTGGGCATGCACCATGCTTAGCACATAGGCACCCGTGTACTCACCCGCCTCCTTCACGAACTCTTGGAACCATCCCCATGCTTGTCTGCATCTCTTGACCAGTTTGAGCTAGGGCGTCCTTGGCTCTTCCTCTATGAGTGCTGGGTCGATAAGGTTGAAGACAGGCAAAATGCCAGTTGCCACTTCCTGGCACCGGTTCTTCCATGTGTCCTGATCCTCGGTGGCCTCGAGGCATCGTGCTTTCCAGCCGTCACACTCTTTCATCACAGCTTCTAGATGCCTCTTGGCATTGACTTTTAAAACTGCACACTGTACAAGACATCAAATGTAATGGCACGACAAGATAAGGCGGGCAACAGAATGAGAAAGGTGGTCCGAAATACTTACTTTTCAGTTCCTCCTTCATTTTGGTGGTGTGGTCCTGGAGTTGAGACTGGTTGCGCGCTAGTTTCTCATTATCCTCCTTCAGGCGACCACACTCTACGGTCACGTGGCTATTCTCCTCTTGGAGGCGGGTTACTTCAGCTTCTAAGCCTGCATTACAGCTGTGACTACCAACAACGCAACAACACGTGTCATACACTTGCTGTGATAAAATGACAACTTACTTGTTTTTTCTTGCTCTTTGTTATTGAGCTGACCGACCAGGTTCTGGTTCTGTGCCTCTTGCTCCGTCCTCTCCTGGTCGGCGGCTTCAAGTTGATGGCGCAAGCGTTCCACCTCGGCTGCCAGTTCTCTATTGTTGGCCGTGATTCCCTCAATCTGGTCGAAGCAGCTCTTTTGGTACTTTGCGGTCTTCATCAAATCCTGTATATAAACAAACTAAGTCAGGCAGTTCAACTAAATAGCAGGATCAAGTGGTCAAACCAAACATACCTGGACTTCTGTCACCAGGCGCTTTGCCACTCGTTCAACTTTTAGGGTCTCTTTGACCTCTGGGATTTCTTCATGCATAACCCACTCGTTGTTCCGCCAGCGCGACACATATACATGTTGTCGTTTATCTTGGGGATGGCCTAGGATCTCTTCTACTTCATCCTCTTTGGCCTCTTGTTCAGGAGGTGGCGCTGGTCTAGAGTCTGTAGTCTCAGCGACCACTATGGCTTTCCCATGAGCTGTAGCATTGGCAAGAGTGCTCTGTGCCACCTCCGGCTGCTGCTCCTCGGCTTGGTCTGGTCCCCTTGGCGCTGAAGTGTCCCCCTTAGCAGGGTTAGTGCTCGGAGCACTTGTACTTGGCTTGGCTCTCTTCTCAACCAGTTGCTCGGGGACCATTGTCTGGCCGCTCATCTGCTGAGGTGCCGGTGGATTTTCTTCCACCGGTTCCTCCACGGCTAGCTGCTGGGCAGTTTTTTCTGCCATTGCTGGCGAAGTCAAGCCACACCCGGCTAGCTGGTTGGGATTTTCGGTGGACGTTGACCTAATATATCAGAGAAAAGTTTAGAAGACAGCATTATTCAATACAAATTGTAAGCTTACATCAAGGTTACGAATACTTACAGCTTGGAAGCGCGGAATGACATGGTGAAGGAGCGTCTCTTTGACCGCACTTGCTCCACGTGCTTGACGGGTTCCACCGAGTCTTTCTTTACGACCAGTACTAGCGCCGGGGTTTGGTGCTCAACCCTTCATCCGCTTGTCCTCTGTGTTGCAGTGGTCGATGATGCAATCACTGCTAGCACAGAGGAGCCACCCTCCTCCATTGACTCCATTTGTCTCCTCCTCTTTCGAGGGATGAGTCGGAAGATGTCCGCATCCTCTGTTTCATCGTCTGAAAGGGGAAAGATGGCCTGACGATGCTTGTTGGCCGTCGGCTGCTTGCCAGCAGCCCTAGCCATTGCCTCCTCCCCAACCCCGAGTACCGCCCAGTCGACGCCTTTAGTACTGGCACTGGTCCGGGCGGTAGGGCCAGCAACTTGCAGCCAATCCATACCAGGGGGTGGAGACATGAACACTGCTGCCCGGTCACGACCATCACTCTGGGAAACATAAAGGCGACAACACAGTCAAATTTTGTTACAACATAACTCTACAGGTACAAGGAAGTATCATTTACCTTTGGGGGAGGTCGGGCCAGCTTGAAGGTGTGCTTGATGTCGCTTAACCTGACATAATTGGGATCAGCTAAGTTGAATAGCTCCCCAATCCTAGCCTTGATTTTGATCTTGACAAGCGCCTCTTTCCTAGTCCTTGTTGGATCTGCGGTCCCCTGGTATTCGTATCCAGGATGTACCCTCTTCTGGTAGGGCTGGATCCTTCGGCTGATGAAGTTCCCGACCATGCTTGGACCGTCCAGCTTTCCCCACGGGATCATCTTGAGCAGTTCTGCGATCTGCTCCAAGTGCTCGAGCTTCTCCGACCAGCTGTTCTTCTTCTCTGGAATCAACTCCATGTCACACAGGGTGATCGTATTCGGCTCTTCGTGGATGTAGAACCACTTCTTGTACCATTCGTCCAGTGAGGTGTTCCAGGGGCAGTGCAAGTACTGGGCCTTCATACCGTCATGCAAATTGAGGTATACGCCTCCGGCTATCTTCGAGCCACTGCTCCCTTTCTTCCACAGACAGAATAGATGGCGAAAGAGGTCGAAATGGGGCTGGAAGCCACCATAGGCTTCACAAAGATGGATGAAGGTGGAGACAAGAAGAATCGAGTTGGGATGCAGATTGCAAATCCCAATCTCATAATACAAGCAGAGCCCCTGAAGGAAAGGGTGCACTGGAACCCCAAAACCCTGCTTGAAAAAATCCTTGAAAACCACAATCTCACCTGGTTGTGGATTGGGGAAGCTTTCTCCTTCCGGCGCACGCCATCCCACGAGTGCCTTGTTGTGGAGCACTCCCATGGTGACCAGGTCTTTGATGGTCTACTCATTGCTCCTTGACTTCCACCACTCCTTCGCCATGACTCCGCCTTTCTTCTGGATGTCTCTCTTTGCCATTAATCTGCCCTTGCTAAAGGGGTGGATGCGGTGGAGGGGGGGATTGGTGATGGTTTTTGGGGGAATAGGGTTTGATAAGAGGAAGAAGAAGGTTGCGGTGGTGAATGACAATGGGGATCGGTAAAAAGTAACATACCAGTTCTGTATTATAAATAACCAAGAGCTCCGTCATTTCGTCTGCTTGAGATTCTTGGGAGACATGCGCACGCACCGCTGATGGTTGTTTTCACAACCTCGAGATCTATGCCAATAAACGCACCCCTTCGTTACCAGTGTACGCGCCTCTTCGTTGATAGTGTGAGAGGGCCCACACTAACGCACCTCCATACAGGTGCCAAGCGACTATTTGCCAGAAAGAGCAAGAAGACAAAGTGACGTGCTACACCCATCTGCTTTTTTGACCAGACATGTCAGATTGAACTTGACAGAGTAAGGAGATAAATAAATACACCAAATAATAATAAAAGCGGCGTTTGTTTTTTTTTCGCTGCTTGATTTGTGCTCAAGGAAGGACCAGACCACTACCGTGATCGAGGACTACCCAGACCAATGACATGCTCAGGGACTGCCCAGACCACTGCCATGCTTGGGGACTGCTTCGACCACTGTCGTGCTCGGGGACTGCTACGACTACTAATGTGCTCGGGGACTGTCCCGACCACTGCTCAGAGATTGTTTTCCTCAGCTACATGTGATTTGTACTCACATACAGTTGAGAGACATTTATTTAGACCCTGCTACAAAGCTCATACTTCGCCTTCCAGCAAGCTTGGAGACTACATCAGTACGATGCACCTGCCGGTGCATCTCGTATCGCCTGCACGACAATTGGATTTTTAACTTCAATAGAAATTCTTTTTTAGACCCTGGCACCATGTGCCTGCGTCACCTACTACCAGGCTCAGGGACTAAGTGGGCATACTTCACCTTGTGGTGAATGTGTTTATTTAATCGACCCCTATGCTTTGACTGATTGTAAGGATTACTATCGTGCTCGGGGACTGTCCCGACCACTGCTCGGAGATCGTTCTCCTCGGCTACATGTGATTTGTACTCATATACAGTTGAGAGACATTTATTTAGACCTTGCTACAAGACTCATACTTTGCCTTCCAGCAAGCCTGGGGACTACATCGGTACGATGCACCTATCGGTGCATCTCGTATTGCCTGTACGACAATTGGGCTCTTAACTTAACTGGGAGTTCTTTTTAGACCCTGGCACCACGTGCCTGCGTTACCTACTGCTAGGCTCAGGGACTAAGTGGGCACACTTCACCTTGTAGTGAATGTGTTTGCTTTTTGACCACTACACCTCTGATGATCAAGGATGCTACACTTCAAGATTCACTTACATTTCTTTATAGAAATACAAGTGGGCACACTTCACAGGATGGAAATCTTTTTCTTTTTTCTTAAAAGCACCATACATTCTTCGGACAACCTACTTCTCCGGCAACAACAGTGGTCAGAGATGTCAAGGACTCAAGCCTTACTTGTCAAAGAAGGTTAAAATGGTGTGTCGCAGCATAATACATGGTGCTCGGGGACTAGCTGTGGGGGTATTAACCCCTATACCCTTACGGCTAGGCTTGGGCCGGCCCGGATCAGTGAGTTCAGTCCAGCAAAAAATGATGCGTGGCCCAGTCAACCTGATCGGAGTCCCACGCAAGGAGTCAAGGTGGATTTGGCGATCAAGCAAGATCTCGTTCAGTTAGAATAGGAATCCTTATCCGGCCACATATGGCAATTATAACTGGCTAGGATTAGTTTCTAGATCTGTAACCCTGCCCCCCGGACTATATAAGGCGGGTAGGGGACCCCTCTAAAAAACATCTCTCATTAACATACAGCAATACAAATCAGACGCAGGACGTAGGTATTATGCCTTCTTGGCGACCGAACCTGGATAAAACCTCGTGTCTGTCTTGCGTCATTGTCTTGTTTGTGGCTTACGCATCTGTCTACTGACAATCTACTACCTTGGGCATACCCCTAGGTAGACTGCCGACCATATTTCGTCGACAGTGTCGGTTTGCTCGGTTTGGTTTTTCGATTCCACCGAACCAACCGAGGCAAACACTAGAACAAATCAATAGGGAGAATGAAGAATGGCAGAATGAACAAATCAAGCAAGGTACAGTGGTCCACTGATGCCGCCCACAGCCGCGATGTCCCACTCTGATGTCCTACTCAACTCGCACTCGTAGGTGCTAGTGCTGCTCGCGATGAGCGTCGTAGCCGATTCACCTTCCAGGTCCCGCCGCGCCACTCGCACCGCCGATTTGCCTGGCCAGCAAGCTGCTACCGTCGGCCTCAACTGTCGATTCATCGGAAGCGGCCCGCCACTATCGCCACTGGCCTGGCATCACATGCCGCTGCTGCCACTTGAAGCTGCTCGCGTTGCCTCCGACTCCGAGGCTGCCAGGCTGGGCTAGGGTTACGAGTGCTGTCGACCCGCCATCACTGGTCGCGGTTGCAGCCGCTGCAAGTTGCGTGGTGCATGGATGGATGGATAGGGTTGGGATGAGTGAATGAGTGATATAGGTCGCATGTGGCAGCTGGCTGGGCTATACTCGTGTAACTTGGAGACTTGGAGTGTGGTGGGCCTTTATTGGGCTGGGCTGTCGCTTGCTGCTCCATGTGCTAGCTGCTGGCTCGCTGCTTTTATTTAGCCCGTGTTGCTTGCTACTGAACATTGCTTGGTTGCTCGGTGTTTTGGTTCGGTGGCACCCAGAAACCGAAACCGAGGCCGAAAACCGAAGTTCACTAAACTTAAAACCGAAACCGAAACTGAAGGCCAAAAAAACCAAAATTTCAGTGTGGTTCGGTGCGGTTCGGTTCGGTCTTTAGTTTTTAGTGAAAATGTGCCCAGTCTAAGTTGTAGAACTCGAAAAGTTATGAAACTCTGTAGTTGACAACTTTTTTATTTGAAATCATCTTGTCAAGGAAATTACGTTTGAATTTCTAAAATTTGAAATTCCAATTTTGTGAACAACTTCGGATGGAGAAACTACCAAAATGAAAGTTGTAGATCCCAAAAAGTTATGAAACTTTGCAGTTGACAACTTTTTGATTTGAAATCATCTCGTTAAGAAAAACTACGTTTGAATTTCCAAAAATTGAAATTTGAATTTTTTAAATGACCTCGGATGGACAAATAGCAAAAACGAAAGTTGTAGATCTCAAAAAGTTATGAAACTTTATAGTTGATAACTTTTTGATTTGAAATCATCTTGTCATGGAAAACTACATTTGAATTTCTCAAATTTGAAATTCAAATTTTGTAAATGACCTCGGATGGAAAAACTACCAAAATGAAAGTTGTAGAACTTGAAAAGTTATAAAACTTTATAGTTGATAACTTTTTTATTTGAATTCATTTAGGGTCTCAGATACTCATTTTAAAATCAGATGAACATAAAATGGCTAAGATGAAAATCTCATTTGGACATAAACAACTTGCAGGTAGAGTGGTTAGGGGCTGAAGACATGAAGTAGGAGGTCACGGGTTCGAGCGCCGATGCGCGACCGTGTGGCTATCCAATGGAGCCTCTCCCGAAATTGAAAAAAAATCCTTATTTTTTGGCCTTTTTTATTTCCTAAAAACCACATCAGTGTCGGTTCATAAGAACCGACAGTGATGTCAACCCCACATCACTGCCGGTATGCTACTTCCAGTTCAAAATCCAACAGTGAAGGGGAATTTTGAACCGATAGTGATATCGAAAACTGGGGTAGTGGATGGCAGTCCACGCCACCTTGTGGAGGTCGATGTCAGTCTGAAAGGTGAGTTTGGGCTGCCCACACAAGTCGATGTGCCGCCACAGCATGGGCTCCTGGGTGACGATGTGGCTCTTGGAGTGGCACACTCTCGCCGAGGCGCCCAACATGAGCTCCATGTGGTCGATATTATTGAAGACGTACAACAACGCGTCCATAGCTAGCTCTACCTAGTCCCTCAACGACGGCAAGGTGTGGAATGCCTTGAGGGGGAGTGCTCTGGGTTTCTTTTTCTTGTGGTTGTGATGGATCCCCAGAAGATGCGGCGACGGTGGAGCTGGAGAGGAAGACGAGGGCATGGCGATCGAGTCGAAACCGCTATTCTAGGGCTTAAGCGGTTTGTGTACGAAGGGGAAGGCTGAAGAAGGTAGATTAAGCAGTGTCGTCTCCACAACTATATATACAAAGTAAAGCTATACTAATAGGAAACGAATACCTTATCAAAAAAATGAAACAGAAAGGCTGTTGTGGCACTATCGGATTGCTACGATATGTTGTAATAGGGGAACGATAATAATGATAGGGTTAGGGTGTTTGTTGGATGCACGATTTGTTTATTGCCCTTGCGTACCGTCTAGGCAACCGGCCTCTCGCCTTCCAACTCCTATAGAATATTTCTCTACTCTCCATCATTGCAGCCACTTCCACTAAGCCATCCGTCCACAACGGCTGTATCTACCACGCAATCCGCCTGTCACAGCCGCGTCCCACCCTCCGCCCGCACCCACTCTGCCTCGCCACCACGGCCATCCCCTGCTGTACCCCTTGCTTCGGTGCGCTCGCCCTAATCCCACACTGTAACACCCTAGTGTTAAGCATTGCATTTGGCACTTGCATCTCATGAGCACAAGCATCATCCAAGCATTCATTAGCATGAGCATATGGAATTTCATCTTATTCTTTACTAATTATCACATGTGACATTGATTATATACATGTATATGCTGGTGATCATGTGTGACCAATGCAAGAGATGGTTGTGAGGTCACAAAACACCTTATACACATCTAAGATGGAAAATGGAACAATGTTTGTATTCATGACATGGTCCAAATTTGCTTCTAAGTCATAGTTTACCCAAAATTTCATTTCTCATGATACTACTTTGACTAGAGTTGAACTATAGCATAGAGGGTTTGCATGGCAGTGCACCCTTAATAAAAGTTGTAGTTCTTGACATAGGTAACAAACTTTGTTTTAGGTCCATGAGCTAATTCAGTGCCTAACATAGTAAAAAATAGCTCCAAAGTAGCAATGAAATGCTATTTCTAGACTTGGAAATTTTGCTGTCAAAATGCAGATTTTAGTTTCAAGTGCACTTGCAAACCATTAAGAATTATATGATGCTTCCAAAAGCAAAGTTGGAGATCTCACATAGCTCTACAACTTTCACTAATACCATTTTCACTAAATCACCATGGATTATAAGTTACACATGCACGAAGTAGCTCTGTCAGTCATCTGCATCAGGCCCTGAAGGCCAATTTGAATCAGCCTAGGTGGCTATAACACCCTCGGTGTTACACTATAAATCTTTTGCTAAAACACTGCATGTGCATCATGTTTATGTGATAGTGTATGAATTATAGTGTGTAAATCAATTCCCGTGACTCGAAAAGTTCATCAGAAATGCGAAATGAATGTTATATTTCATGTCGCGTTATATCGCTTAGGGTTCTAAATGAATTTTTATTGAATGAAAATGCTATAGAATGCATATCCGGCACTTTAATAAAGTTTGTAGTGTAAGCTTCATAGGTGGTGGTGAAATACTTGCTGTCGAGAAAGGGATTCACTAGCTAGCATATCGAATAGCTTGGAAATCAAATTCGACGCGAATCCGATCAAAACGTAGTCAAATTTCCTAAGTCGAAAAACGCTTCGACGAAGCTAAGTTTGGCAATTTTTGTAGGAGAATCGGGTTAGGTAGTGGTATGGTCTTAGTGCTTGTTTGAGTAGCCTAACATGCCATCTCGAATGTAAAATAGGAGGTTTAGCAATTGGAGCATCGAGTTGAATTTTTTGGGGTGCTTTAAAAACTGTGCATGGCACATTATCATCGGCTGTTGTGTCTGGGCATGGTCACCATTCCTCGGTTTGGCTCGGCGCCGTGGCACTGGCTTGCCCAATCACGCACTCGCACCGCCATGTCGCGCCCAAGCAAGCGATGCACGCACGGGCATGCCATGCCCGGTGGGCCTAGCTACCCTGCCACCGCCATCGCATCTGCCTAGCCGCTCTACCTCCACTATTGTTGTCATGGGCCCAATGCCCTAGTCGGTCCGCTGCCATTGTCACCGACACGCGCGCATGCCTCTGCATCGCGTTGTCACCTCGCTTGCGCTCGCGTCACTTGCATCGCGACATCGTTGCCACTATTGCGCGTGCCCACTGTGCCATCACGTGGCATGGCCACCATCGTCTTATGAGTCAAGGCGCTGCAGTCACACGTTGTGGTGCTGGTCTCGTACGCGCATGTGGAGCCATCACCCGTCGTGCTGCCGTCCTTTCCCATTTAGTGACTGCGCCACACCGCGCTCCCCATCACGTCGCCTTGAATGGCGTCGCGTCGGCCGAGTGAGCAACGCTAAGGCCAACCCACAGAGCTAGCCCATCCTTGTAATTGCGCATGTCTAGAGGTTGGTTTGGAGTCTAGCTTCATGCTAAGCTTGCCACTGCTGCTACCATACAGCGTCTGTCTTCAATTTGAGTTTTCCCCCACCATCGACCCCCTTAAGTCCGAACGGCATGGTGCTCAGTTTAGTATTGATGAGCAAGGTGTAGTGAGGTACACGTATAGATTGTTGGTTCCATCAAATGAGGAGCTAAGAAGGAAGATTTTGAATGAAGCTCATCATTCAAAATTGTCTATCCATCCTAGCAGCAACAAGATGTACCATGATTTGTGCCACTTATACCGGTGGTCCAACATGAAGTAGGACATCACCCAGTACGTCGTGGAGTGTGACACTTGTGGGAGAGTTAAAGCAGATCATATGTGTACCCTGAGATATTTGCAACACTTGCCCATTCATATATGGAAATGGGAAGATATCTCTATGGACTTTGTGGTGGGTTTGCCCCGCACATCCAAGGGCTATGATTCTATTTGGGTCATTGTGGACCGTCTCACTAAGTCTGCTCATTTCCTTCTGGTGGACACTAGATATATAGCCAAGAAGTATGCTGAGATATATTTTGATCAGATTGTGACCCTACATGGGGTTCCCCTTACTATCATCTCTGATAGAGGGTCAGTTTATGTCTCTCGTTTCTAGGACCAACAACAATAATGTCTTGGTACTCGTCTCCTCAGAAGCTTAGCTTATCATCCATAGACTGATGGCCAAATTGAAAGGGTGAACTAGGTGCTCGAGGACATGTTGAGAGCTTGTGCCATTTCTTTTCTTGAGAAGTGGGATGAATGCCTAAAGTTAGCTGAATTATCTTACAATAATAGCTATCAAGAGAGCATTCGTATGGCACCATTTGAAGCTCTATATGGAAAAATGTAGGACACCACTTAACTAGGTTGAAGAGGGAGACCATGGATACTTTGGGCCTGACTTCATCAAAGAAGCTCGAGAGCAAGTCAGCATTTTTAGAGTCACTTAAAGGTAGCTCAGAGCCGACCGAAAGCTTATATGGATAAGCGAAGAAGGCCCTAGCAATTTGCAGTCGGGGATTATGTGTATCTCAAGGTGTCTCCTATGAGAGGGTGCATCGGTTTGGTATCCATGGCAAGCTAGCCCCTCGATATGTGGGTCCTTACAAGGTTTTGGCATAGTGTGGCCCAGTTGCTTATCGTCTCTAGCTTCCCGATTTTTTATCGGTGGTACATGATGTGTTTCACATCTCACAGTTGAAGAAATGTTTGTGGATCCCTGATGAAGCTATAGAAATTGAAGGACTTCCAGTCTAGCCTGATTTGACTTATATTGAGCACCCTGTAAAAATCCTGGATGAAAAGGAAAGAGTGACACGCAACAGTGTGGTGAAGTTTGAAGATGAGGCCACGTGGGAACAAGAGAGCTATATATTGAAGCATTACCGCCACCATCTCTCTAGTTCGGATAGGCAGTTGTTTACATTGAAATGTATTTCCTATCTCCTTCCCACACTAGGCACAAGAAATCTTGGGTCGAGATTTTGTTTTAGGGGGGTAGATTTGTAACACCCTCGGTGTTACACTATAAATCTTTTGCTAAAACACTACATGTGCATCATGTTTATGTGATAGTGTATGAATTATAGTGTGTAAATCAATTCCTGTGACTCAAAACGTTCATCGAAAACACAAAACGAATGTTATATTTCATGTCGTGTTATATCGGTTAGGGTTCTAAACGAATTTTTATTGACCGAAAATGCTATAGAACGCATATCCGACACTTTAATAAAGTTTGTATTGTAAGCATCGTAGGTGGTAGTGAAGTACTTGCAGTCGAGAAAGGGATTCACTAGCTAGCGTATCGAATAGCTTGGAAATCAAATTCGACACGAATCCGATCGAAACGTAGTCGAATTTCCTAAGTCGAAAAACGCTTGGACGAAGCTAAGTTTGGCAATTTTTGTAGGAGAATCGGGTTAGGTAGTTGTATGGTCTTAGGGCTTGTTTTAGTAGCCTAACATGCCATCTCGAGTGTAAAATAGGTGGTTTAGCAATTGGAGCATTGAGTTGAATTTTTTGGGGCACTTTAAAAACTGTGCATGGCACGTTACCGTCGGCTGCCATGTTTGGGCATGGTCACCATGCCTCGGTTCAGCTCGGTGCCGCGGCACTAGCTTGCCCAAGCACGCACCTACACCGTCGTGCCATGCCCAAGCCCGCGACGCACGCACGCGCATACCGCGCCTGACGGGCCTAGCCACCCTGCCATCGCTGTCGTGTCCGCCTAGCCACCCTACCATCGTCGTCGCATCCGCCTAGCCGCTCTACCTCTGCTGCTATCGTCACAGGCCCGGTGCCCTAGTCGGTCCGCTGTCGTCATCGCTGGCACGCTTGTCTAGAGGTTGATTTGGAGTCTAGCTTCGTGCCAAGCTTGCCACTGCTATTGTCGTACGATGTTTGTCTTCAATTTGAGTTTTGCCCCACCGTCGACCCCCTTAAGTCCAAACAACATCATGCACCCAATTGGCCTTGCTCCATCCACCTCCGTCCAATTAACCATGTAGCCAACTAGCTCTAGTACTTAGCCCGTGATTGGAGTCGACCCGATAAGCTTTCGTCCTCTAGTAAGGTAATGCAGAGCATTTTCTTCGTGGCGGTCCACCATGGCCATCGAGGCAGGTGCTCGGCCAGAGCGTCGCTCCATGCTCCATTGTTTCTATTAAGCGGTGCTTTTGCGTCGTGTTGACTTGGTTGCCTCGCCCGTACAGTAGTTTCACCAGCGGAGCAGCAGGTCATCGGGGACGCCATCACCGCGCTTGCCGTGAACCAGAGCAACCCCATGCTCATGGCCAACCACCTTGCCATGCCCCACGACTTCGTCTAGGCCATACTTCATGTCTCTGGTGAGGCACCTTCGCTCCTAGGGTAGATGGTTGAACTGGTTAAGGTCTAGGATAAACAAGATGCATTTGCTGCCGTCGATGAACTGGGTTCGATGCCATTCCCGTGGCCAGCGAGTTGGAGTGTAGTAGCGATTAAAATAAGGCTTCTATCTTGTTGCTCGTAATCTATAGATGGATAAAGGGTAGCGGTAGAGGCATTGAGCTAGGTAATTTCACCGGCGCCGGTGTGCCACGGCCAGACTCCGCCATGGCACATGGCCACATCTACGCGCTGCATCGTTTTTAGTGTTTGATACCTCGATCTGTTGCACTTCCCTCATAGAGTGCTAGGGAGGTGATGGTTGAGGCCGAGGAGGTCCATGCTCATCGGTGTTTGGGCGGAGATGCCGTGGCCTTATTTAGTTCTAGCCAGGGACCCTAAAAAATAGGAATTCGAGTAAGAGTAGGGTGCTAGATGCAAAGGCTGTGACTTAGTTAAATAGTGTTGAGTTAGCTTCACGAATAAGATAGAGAATGGGGGCTCTTTAGCAAAAGAGCCAGCTCGCGCGTGGGTTCCGCTGCGGGCCGTGTCCACGCGCCGCGTGCGTGGGCCGTGTTGGTGTGCTACGTAGGCACGAGAGTGGGCTACGCTGCTCGCTCGCGGGCCACGCTGTGGCATTCAGTTTTTCATTTTCCAGTGAATTAGTAAAGGTTTATTCAATTTTGTTTTGAGCTGAACTTTGAAAATGATAGTAAATTATGTAGATGTCCAAAAATAGTGAAACAAAAATTGTTAGGTTCACAAAAATGTTATCTATCTGTTGGTGTAGTTAGTTTAGAGTTAGCTATGATAATGATAGATTCATAAATTAAATTTAGCAAGCTTAGTATTATTTAGCTTAATATTTGTAGGAATTTTTGTTGGAAATCGGTGATAGCTTTAGCCATAAATTTTTTACAGTAGGTTTATTAGATTATTATGTGCTCACTGTAATTTTTGTAGCCCTTGAGTTGACTGATATATAGGGTAGCTAATACACCTTATTTTAGTATATATATAGTAAATCGGTATTAAGAGTAAGAATACCTATAGTTGCTAAGATACTACATGCCATGTTTCATACTTGTAGTGGAAATGATAAGTAACGTAACGTTTTAGTCGGTAGAGCTAGTTTAGTAGCTTAATAGATGTATTCATATTTTAAGAGTTGTTGTTGTCATATTACTAAGTGTGGCATCATCTTTTCATGCATGTAGATCATGAGTTGGTAGAGTTCGTGCTTGTGGATGAACAAGACTATGAGGAGATTATTGAGGAGTATGAGGAGGAGATCGTCATGCAGGAGGGAGCCTTGGAGCCATTCGTTGCTAACTTTGTTGACACACCGCCTGCCCAAGGCAAGCCCTGGTGCATAACCCCTATTTTTTAATGATAACTGAATATATATATGATGTGCATTTACATTACAGGCGTTTTATGGAAAGTACATGCATAAATATACTTACCTATGAGTCCTACTAGTATAGGTCAAGTAGCTGCTATGCTCAGGGTATCGGTTGCATGAGTAACCTGCCGTTACTCACAATAGGTGAAAATTATAATCACTCATGATAAAATGGTGGAAAGGAAAATGGAGACCGAGCAGAGATATGGTTTGGGTATTGGTGGGTGTAAGAGGTTGTGTCCTACGGCCAACAGGGCATAGCTTGGTTACACTTTTTCCCTGTCCGTGTCGGTTAAGGACCGGCCATTGCATTGGTCTCTAGGCAAGTCATAGATTTATTATCCCGAGCACATACTTGGGTATGGGCGCAGGGAAGACTTGTTGCTCTCTTGTCATGGGTTCTGGCTCTTTTCAGACCTATTGATTAGAGGCAGGGATGGGGGAGGTCCTTGCACTGCGCTAAGTCCAGGACTTAGGAGTGGGGGCCTGAAGTCCAAGTTTGGACGAAGAGCTGGACCCCATGATAGGAGGGTGATGGGTTGGTCGTGCTTGTGCCTGGGGTACAAGCAGGGCATGTGTTTTCGGGGTACCCAACTGGGGGCATTGATTCGCGAATCACCGGGCAATCCGGCACGGCTTGTCTATGGTCTAGCACCGTAGTAAGAACAGAAAGATGAAAGGTGATGAAATGAAATTGATTGCTCAACTCTTGCTTGAAAGTAGAACAGGTGCTTACATAGAATGGCTAGATAAAGAATTAATCAGTACTGTTAATAATAACATAAATAAGGATTTACTATTAGCATTGCTTTCTGCAAAAAAAGAAACCCAATAAACCATAAAGCTTTGCATATCCCTTGGAGTCGGAAAATTATTCCCACTAGTCGGATAAGTCTTGCGAGTACATTATGTACTCAGGGTTTATTTACCCCTATTGTAGGTAATGCTTGAGGAGTAGGCCGTTGTGTGAAGGTTTCTTCTAGTGGGCACAGATGGTCCTTGTTTGTTACCGATAGATGTGTATTTTCTTTCCGCTGTTTAACATTCCGCACTCTGAATTTGGAACTGTAATAATATATTTCTAACAACTCTGAATGTATGAAATGGATTAAGTATTTTAACTTGTTCTTATTATTGGATCCTTGGGGAAAATGTGGACTTTTCAGGCTCTCCCTTGGGGTGTGCCTAATGGAACCCGCCTGATGTAGCTTGCTTTCGGGGTGCTTAGTGTTAGTGGAAGACAAGCACCTCCATAAGGGTGTTATTTCGGGCGGTTCTGCCACAGTGGCCGACCATGTGCAAGAGCCAGCCCAGTGACCCTGTGCTGAGGGGGAGAAAAGGGGTGCTCGGTCACTCACTCTTTCCCACTCTCACTCACTCGCCCTCGCTTTGCCTCGCTCTCGCTCTCTCATAGCTGAGCTGACCCACCGTCGCCATTGTCGTCGTGCCTTCGATGAGCTCGCACGGCACTGCCACCATAGCTCCATCCAATCCATGGTGTGCATAGATTCACCGTGAGCCACTCTACCTCCCCGACCCACCATTGCCACCATTTGAGCCCAGGTAATGCGACATTTCACGTCACCGTCGCTGCCATGGCCACAGAGCGCTGCCGAGCTCTGAGCTCACCGTGGCCAGCCATATCTGTTGCTCCCCCTACCTCTATCTCCCTAGGTCCATCATTGCCTTAGGTCATAGATGCTCATGTCATTGTTTATTTAACCGCTACCACCGCAACCGCACAGGAACATGTTGCCGCACCAAGCGTGCCCGCCATGGCTGCGAGCTCAAGCTCGCTGCGGCCGGCCCTCATGAGACTCCACCTTCCCCCTCCTATGTTTGTTTTTGAGCTTCCATGAACCGTCGTGCCTACCCTGAAGATGGAGACCCATCACTGACCACCGGCACGCTAGAACGGCATGCACCACACCGCCGTGCTCTTGCCGCCGTGCCACGATGCACGTGGCCGAGCTCACCAGCGCTTTGCCGAATCCTAACACTAGCCCTAGGTCATCAAGTAGGTCACCCTAAATCCTTAACCAAGCTTGGGAGAGCTTGGCTTTGCCAAGAATGGCAATGGCGTGACCTCGCACTTCCGCCATGCCACCGTGCTCGCCGCCGCCGTGGCTAATTGCCGTAATCGGCTCAACCACCTGCACCACTAGACGCGGGTTGATGAGGGGAGCACGATGGTGGTGGTGGTTTTGCTGGAGACCTTGCCGTCGGTGAGTTCTTGCCAGTCAAGCTTGGGTCCCGTTGACCCATGGGGCCCAGCTGTCGGTGCCTGGGTGTGCTGTGTCGGGTGTACATAGCATTTAGGGTTTTGTTTGTTTTTCTTTATTCTTTTCTAGTTTTGAATGCAAAGTTTGGAAATTCATTACTAGAGCTAAGGTTGTCCAATTCGAGTGAACCAAATTTTGTTGGATTCATCATAAAGTGTACTATTTGATAAAAATATGAAACTTGCTGTTTGGAGTAGGTTTCTGTGTGAATTAAATTAAGTTGTTTAAGTGCTTTTCAAAAGGCCTTTATCTTGTAAAATGAATAACTTGAGTTAGGGAGGTGGTAAAAATGTGATTCCAATTTTGTTAGTCTTGTGTTGACATGCTCTAACTAGAAAAAATACTAAACCCATAGTAGGCATACTCAAAATATGGTCTTCCTATTTAACCATGATTAATTGCTAGTTTCTAGTGAAAATAAATGGGGTAAAAATACATAACTTATGATCATGCAATTTTTTACATAGTGTTATGGTGCTAGAATGAAAGTAAGAAAAATATGAAATATGTTGTTTGACACTTTTCACTTTGCTAAGCTATTTTTGCTAAAATAAGCCTATGCAACTTGTAATTTTTGTAGAGGTGGCTATGCTTATCCAAATGGCATGAAATTTGTACAGTAGACTATTGGGGTCATATGTAAGCTACAATGATTTTCTCGGAATTTATTGTGCACTAGAAGTATTTATCTTCTAAATCGCCCTATTATATAAGGAAATTAATAAATGCACCTAAGTAAATTATTTGGGCTTAACCATGGTATTTTCTATGGTTCTTGTGATGCATCTGATGTGTTGATATTGGTAGTTATGCTCAAAGTTAATTGGTTATAGGCAGCTAGTTAATTATTGCTCTATAACTCAACTAGATGGCTGCATGTGTAGTTTCTGTTGTGGTGACAAATTCATGATGATAATGATCTTTTCTGTGAAACTTGTCAAAAATAAAGTTGTATATAACTTACTCATCTTGCTTGTCCTAAAATTTCATGGTCATAGGCCTAATTCTTTAAGAGTTATAGCTGTTAGAAGTCTGCTTTCAGATTTGCTTATCCTCTTGATAGATCTGAAAGATTGAATTGTTTGACCTAGATAGCTACTGAATCTCCTTAATATGATTAAAAGAAAGTTATAGGCAATTTCATAAGCTTTCTATAAAGTCCACAACCATATTGTTTGGATGCGTATAACTCCAGTTATAGTCAAAACAAGTGGCTGTTGTCTTGCAGTCCAGAAAATATTTTGATAGGTGTTTGTTTAATTACTAGAGAGGTGATATGCACCCACTCAGTAAAAGAAAGTTAATTTTGTTATCACCTTAATAACTTGCTGCCATGGACATTTAGGAAATATGCATTTCATCATATCATATCATCCATGTCATTATCTATGCATCATTGATATCTTATTTCAAGATCATGCATATAGGCTCGCCCGAAGGAGTAACCCTACTAGAATTCAAACAAGAGGCGGAGGACAATCAAGGGACACCCCAACCCACAGCTCCCGAAGGAGAGGAGATGGCCACTGATGAACTTCTAGAGTGCCCTGATCACTGACCCACCTCTTTCCTGAAAGGCAAGCCTCGGAGCATTCTAAGCCTCCTATGTTTTATAAAATATCACTTGAGTCCTTTATGTTTGATGCATTATGTTATAAGAGTTGATTTGGAAACACTTGATGCATAGAAATACCTTATCCAGATATATGATTTGGCAATAACGTCAAACACATTTTGGTCACTCAAGTCTGAACATAGAGAAAGCTCGAGCTCCCTCAAGGAGAGGGGAACTTGTTTATCAATGCCATAAATCCTTCCCTGGTGACATCAAAGCACGAGATGAGGCGAAGGCTCTTTAGCAAGGGCGCCCTACATAATACATCAGTAATAAACCTTAACAGTATCCACTAAATATACTGTTCAAAATGCATTAATAAGCAAAACTATCCCTACCACGGCTTCAATCAAAGGAAAACACAGAAGTATGTATTAGGGAACAACTAAACTAATTAAAATAGCTTGTAGTCACTCAATGACCGACTAAGAACCATGCATGACGCCGATGATCCATCGCGAAAGCAAGCACGGGAGAGGAAATAAGATTTGACATCGAAGGCCATGGCATTTCCGTTAGACATGCATGAAGGAGATTCCTTTGATTATTTATAACAGTTAAAGAAATCACAGGCAAGTTTAAAAAAGCCATGGCATTGAGCCAAGTTCATATATTAATTATCCTGAAATAATATAAGTGATCTGAGTTTGTCCTAGGTCAAACTATGTCGATGAGTTTGACTAGTTTATAGAAAAGAAGTATAATATTTATGGAATTATATTTCATAATTACGTCTTTAAAATGGTATATGTTAATACTCTTATCAGCGAACTTGGTAAATCTTATCATAGTTTGACTTAAGACACACTTGTATCTCTTATGTTTCAGAAGAAGGGAGTATTGTTTTTCCTTTTGTAATAATGGTTGCGCACCTAAATACTTTTGGGGGGGAGGGGGCCGGTGGCTATATTATCAACCTAATTGATCTTGAAAAGCTAGCTCCAAATACAATTTATCTCAGACACATAAAAACCAGTTTTGCTATAAAGTGCCTGGTTAACACTTTTTCTCTCCACACATGAATGTTTTCCTTTCCTTTTTAATTCACTTTATTCTTCCTAAATAGCATGTATGGAACGGAATAAAGTAAGATTCTCATGAAAAACTTCCCTTCTACACCTGATTTTTTTGTTTTCCTATTTTCTTTTTGTTTAGGGTGAAAAACTTCGTTCCCGGCCCACACCTTAATTTTAGTTACTATCAACTTGTGCTGGATTATACTCAATTTGTGCTAGAATTATAATAATTATTTTGTCTAATGTTAGGTGGAATTGGTGTAACTAAAAATTCGAGTGTGGAGAAGAAACATTTCATCCAATTCTTACAGCATCTCTAATCTAAGTGTGCATCTCTAATCTAAGTGTAGACCTCCTTTAAAACATCAAAAAAAATTATTTACATGTTCACAAAATTTGGGTGCAGGAAGCAAGTTTTTCACCTAAAGTTGGAGTAGACAATCACAAAAAATTGTTTGTTGGGTCCGTTTCTTGTATTGAAGTTGTTTAATTTGGAGGAGTGTATTGCAACCCGGCCCCCAGTTATACGATTTTCGGCCCTGCTTTCTTCTTAAACTGGGCTAGTTTTTCATCTTCTAATAATCACAATTACTATGTTAAAGTAAAAGTTTATTTCTGTTATTTAGAAATTATTCTCTCTTGTATAGTTTACTTATGATAGTTATATATATATACTAATTATTCACCAACTGACCAAATGTTAGCTACAAAATTAATGCACAACAAAATTCCATCCGAGGCATGCAAATGAAATAGTAACAATAGTACGTAATTCAGAACCCTATAACATAATTAATAAAGAAAAAATATAATTTTGCAGGCAGATATATGGAAGCGAGATCTCACTGCTCGGCAAGGAAGCGTAGGAAGTCATCATCGTCAGCACACTAGCTCCAGAACGGGTGACACTGCCCCCTGCTGCGTCGGACTACTACTACAAAATTGGACATCACTACCGGCTTCATCAGATTTTAAGAAACCGACAGTAATAGTCCATCACTGCTGGTTTTTGGCTAAAATCGACAGTAATATGGTCAACCGACACTGATATTCGGATCTTCACTGTCGGTTCATATCAATGTCGGTTTTAGCCAAGAACCGACAGTGATATTGGGTCATCAATATCTATTTTAGCGAAGAACCGACACTAATACTATCAATATCGGTTCGTGGCTTGAACCGACAGTGATATGCTACAAGAAAAGTTCATAAGTTTCTCATATGATATTTGATTAAGACAAACTTTATATCAAAGTTGTAGTACTCGACAAGATCTACAACTTTGTAGTTTAAACTTTTTTAATTTAAGATCGTTTGGATGTCCAAATATTTTCATTTGAAATCATCTATCTAACGAAAATTACATTTGATTTCTCAAATTAAAAATTTGAATTTTTCAAACGACCTCGGAGGGAGAAACGCCCAAACAAAAGTTGTAGATCTCGAAAAATGATGCAACTTTGTAGTTGACAAATTTTTCATTTGAAATCATTTACTACTTCAAAATGCTATTTAAAATTAAATTTTAAAATTATTGAAGAACTCTGATTTCTCTTTTTAATCTTAGGCTAAAACTTATAACTAGTCTTTCTCCCTCGTACTAACTTCAAATTTGATGATTTCTTTTCCTAAAAAATTCTAAAATAATTCTCTATCAATTTATTATGTTCTTACGGCTATTATTTTATCCATCTTTTCATGTGACTGTGTTTTATCTATTTGAATTTTGAATTTCAAAAAATGATAACTTCAAACATCATTTTGGAACACTAAATGATTTCAGCTGAAAAAGTCATAAACATAGAAGTTGTAGAACTTATCAAGATCTACAACTTTTATTTTGATCATTTCTTCATCCAATAAAGTAGTAGTGACATTGTTCATAAAATTTGCGTATCTCTCTTATAGTTTCATAAACTATAAAAGAGATATTTTACATTTCTGAATAATGTTACTACCACTATATTGGATGAATAAATGATTAAATAACCAAAATAAAAGTTGTAGATCAGCCTAGGCATTCGGTTAAAACCGACGAATCGGTTCGGTTTGTTCGGCTCCTGTAAACTTCGGTTTGTAGAAATCAACAACCGATTGGTTTTCCACATAAACGAAAACCGACGAATTCGGTGTCTGTGGGGGTATTAACGCCTATACCCTTACGGCTAGGCTTGGGCCGGCCCGGATCAGTGGGTTCGGTCCACCAAAAAACGATGCGCGGCCCAGTCAACCTGATCAGAGTCCCGCGCAAGGAGTCAAGGCGGATTTGGCGATCAAGCAAGATCCTGGTCGGTTAGAATAGGAATCCTTATCCGGCCATATATGGCAATTGTAACTAGTTAGGATTAGTTTCCAAATCTGTAACCCTGCCCCCCGGACTATATAAGGCGGGCAGGGGACCCCTCTAAAAAACATCTCTCATTAACAAACAGCAATACAAATCAGACGCAGGACGTAGGTATTACGCCTTCTTGGCGGCCGAACCTGGATAAAACCTCGTGTCTGTCTTGCGTCACCGTCTTGTTTGTGGCTTGCACATCTGTCTACCGACAATCTACTACCTTGGGCATACCCCTAGGTAGACTGCCGACCATATTTCGTCGATAGTGGCGGGCCAGGTAGGGGGTGTGCGTACTGCTCTCCAAGCAAACAAGATGGTCATCATCTCCGGCTCCATAGCTACGCCGAACGGCCTCACGTTCACCGTTGGCCAGATCACCTGGACCACCGGCTCCGATGACTTCATCGCCATGACCCCGGAGGAGGCATGGATTCAGTCTGCGCCGACCACTGCTTCACCTGCATCGGCTACGGCTCCGACCACGGTGGATACGGCTCTGACCACGACGGATATGGCTTCGATCACGACGGATACGGCTCCGACCATGATGGATCTGGCTCCAACCACGGTACATCTAGCTCCGACCACGCCTACATCACCTTCAGCCACGCCGACAACTCATCATCCGCTTCCCCGCTACAAAGGGAAGCAGATCGACAACACCGACCTACTCGACTCCATCGATCAGGTCAGCACCAAACTCATCGAAACCCTAGCTCTGGTAAGTACGATTCAAAGTCAACCTAATGAGCAGGTAACCGCTCCCCACAACAGATCTACCCAACCAGCTCAGACCAGTCGTCCTGCACGACTCGGTACAGATCTCGTGGTCATATCTACTCCTGAAGGGCGCTCCGCTCGTCGTCGGCCAGCCTTCGCAATGGGTCTCTGGCTCTCCGAGTACGAAGCCTCAATGGAGAACCACTAGGTCTAGCCCTACGGCCTACGAAACGCTGCCTCCAGCTACGCGTATAACCTACAACACCGCTTGGATCTGTGTTTTATGCACAGACCTCGGCCGAAGCCACGCAACTTCATCAACATGATCCAGACTGAAGATTATCAAGAAGGATCCGTCCACACAGTCCAAGAGGGCGACTCTAGCTCCTCGTCTAGCATCGCATCTAATGCATCTGTCCACATCGAGCTTCAGCATCACGAAGATGAAGGCGCCAAATACGATATGGATATCCCAGACCACGCCTCGGGTTTCTCACAATTCCCATCTTTCCCGCCAAGACGAGGGGATTTGATCCATGTTGTCAGCAATGACGAACTGCCAGTGGTTGGTGAAACAGAACAAGAAAGGACTACACGCAAAGCACGCAATATTGACTAGTTTAATCGTTGACAAATCGAAGCCGAAGCAGACCAGGAGGCACGACGCATAAGGGTCCAGCCACGTGACCTCAACGATGCTTTCGACAGGGTGGGGGACAAATAGGTCTTCAGGACTCCAAGCGCCAACGTAGCCATCGCCATGGCGACAATGCAACGGCTACTCAACACCCCGAAAACCCAAGCGGTTCGTGATGAAATACAAGCCTATTTGACGGCTACTATGGCCTAGACCGCAGAGATTGTAAACCAAGCCCGAGCTCCATCTGTCTTAGTCAAGTCAAGCCACAGCCGCCAGCACCCAAGTCGCTCACAGCCACTCAACCAATGTGGCTCGCGCAACAACGACCCATCAGACAACCATCAAGGCGGAAACGGTGGCCATGATGGTGGCTAGGATGACAACCGCCGTCGGGACGACAACCGCCGCGACGTCCGGGACGATAACCGCCGAGACAACCGCGACAATCGCCGTGATAACCACAGTCGCAGGGCTAATCCAGATGGCAATCGAGATCACCGCGATGGCAATAATGATCTCCGCCATTACCTCGGTGGATGCAATCTACGTGCTCGCATCAACTAGAGAGCCGACGATCGAGCATCCCACAAAAGTTATCACCGTATGGAATATGACACTGCCCACGGCCCGCCAGGTTTGAAGCAGTTTACTCCACACCTTCGCCAAGTCATATGGCCCAAGAATTTCAAGCTCGAGAAACTTCAGAAGTACGACAGCAAGGAAAACCCCGAATTATGGGTCATGCTCTACGAAACTGCGTGCAAATCAGCCATGGCTGACGAGCACATCATGTCTAACTATTTCCCAGTCGTTGTTGGCCATGCATGTCACCAATGGCTGGTCAGCTTGCTAGCGAACTACTTTGACTCTTGGTAGGAGCTCATGCAAGCCTTCATCGACAACTTCATTGCTACTTATGAACAACCAGGCAACAAATACAATCTGCAATGGATTCGAGATCGAAAAGACAAGCCACTGCGCGAGTACGTCCGGCGTTTCTCGGAGATGCGCATCAAGGTCCCATCAATCTCTGACAACGAGGCAATCGAGGCTTTCATCACTGGCCTCTGCTTGCATGATGCCCTAAGGGACAAGCTCCTCTGCAAGAGACCTGAATCGGTCACAGCGCTCCTGGCCATCGCTAAGAAATATGCGGACGCCGATGACACTAAAAAGATAATTATTGAAGAAACAGCAAGGGTTCCACGCTCTGACCACCCCCACACCGTGATGACTACCACGGCAACCATGGTCGGAACAACAATTTTGACCGCCGCAACCAGCGCAATGACTCCTGCGACCACCGTGATCAATGTAATCAGCGGCGTAACCGCCATGACAATTACAGGAGCAAGCGTGCTCAGGAAGACGACGGCGAGGTCAACACCGTTAAAAAGGGTGGCGGACGTCGTAACTACGAAGACGACTATGCCAAAGCATTGAAAGGGCCCTACCAGCTCCATCCTAAGTAAAACCATATCATGGAGAATTGCCGCGTTCTCAAGTCTATCTACACGCGTCAACAGGCTCCGGATACATCCGACAAGCCTAACGACATAGGGGAATAGCGCAACGAGGATAACGATGATGATGATGCAGACCCTCGTCACAAGTACGTCAGGCCAATCGATCGTGTACACACCATCATTGGAGGCAAAGTGTCCATCAAGACCAAATGAGAACGCAAGCTGCTCACCCGCGCTTGCTTGAACGTTGCCAACACCGACAACCTCCTCACCAATCCGCAGCTCCCCCCATGGTCTCACCGCGAAATCTCCTTCAGCAGAAAGGACCAGTGGGCCGCAATACCTGAGCCAGGGCGTTTTCCCCTGGTCCTCGATCCTTGTATCAACAAGGTTTAGTTCGACAGAGTACTGATCGACAGCGGCAGCTCCATCAATATACTATTCAAGAATAGTCTGCCCGCCCTGAAGATAGCTCAGGCAGACCTCAAGCCGTATGAGGCACAGTTTTGGGGTGTTCTCCCCAGACAGAGCTCTACACCTCTCGGATAGATCACGCTACCTGTGCAGTTTGGGACCCTGAACCACTTCCGCACCGACTACATCAACTTCGTGGTCGCTGACTTCGATGGCACCTACCATGCTATTCTTGGTCAACCGTCGCTCACCAAGTTCATGGCCATACCTCATTACAGGTATCTGGTGCTCAAGATGCCTATCGAGAAAGGAGTTCTAACCCTCTAAGGCAACGTGTACACAACCTATACCTACGAAGACGATAGTTTCAAAATAGCAGAGGCTCACGACCTCTCTATTCGCATGGCTGAGACCATGCTCAACGCCAAGAAGACCTCGACCGACCACCTGGAGATCCTAGAGCTCAGGGCTCCACGCAAGAACATCAAGTCCAAGGAGCACAAGGTGATCCAGCTGGTCGACGGCGATCCTAGCAAAATGGCCCTTATCGGGGCCAACCTGGATCCCAAATAGGAAGACACGCTCGTCGGGTTCTTGAGGAGCAACATGGATGTGTTCGCATGAAAACTTGCTGACATGCCCGGTGTACCTCGGAACTTGATCGAGCACTCCTTGAATGTCAACGGCAAGGCCAAACCTATCAAGCAGAAGCTACGACGGTTCACTCATGACAAAAAGGAGGCAATTAGGGTAGAGGTTACACGGCTTTTGGCAGCCAGATTTATCAAAGAAGTGTATCATCCGGAGTCGTTAGCCAACCCGGTTCTTGTATGCAAAAAGAATAATGAATGGAGAATGTGCGTTGATTACACTGATCTCAACAAAACACTGCCCTAAGGACCCCTTCAGCTTACCTCGCATAGACGAGGTCATAGATTCAACCACCGGTTGCGAGCTACTTTCCTTTCTCGATTGCTACTCTGGTTATCACCAGATCGCTCTCAAAAATGATGACCAGATCAAGACATCTTTTATCATGCCCTTCGGCGCCTACTGTTACACGACCATGTCATTTGGGCTCAAGAACGCCGGGGCTACCTACCAACGCGCTATACAAGCTTGCCTCAAAGACGAGATAAAAGACGACCTCGTCGAGGCTTATGTTGATGATATAGTTGTCAAAACCAAGGAAGCACATACCCTTGTTGACAACTTGGAACGCACCTTTGCAGCCCTTAACACATTCTAGTGGAAGTTAAACCCAAAGAAGTGCATCTTTGGTGTTCCTTCTGGCATACTACTCGGCAACGTCGTCAGTCACGATGGCATATGCCCTAATCTAGAGAAAGTCAAAGTTGTCTTGGACATGAAGCTGCCCAGAAAGGTGAAGGATGTTCAGAAGCTTACCGGATGCATGGCCACCCTTAGCCATTTCATATCAAGGATTACCGTTCTTTAAACTACTCAAAGCATCCGAAAAGTTTGAGTGGTCGGAGGAAGCAGACGCTGCCTTCACATAGCTGAAACAATACCTTACGTCACCTCTGGTCCTCACTGCTCCTAGAGAAGACAAAACACTCCTGCTTTACATTGCGGCTACTAATTGAGTGGTCTCCACGGCCATGGTGGTCAAGCGCGACGAGCCCGGGCATGTCTACAAGGTATAGTGACCAATCTATTTCATCAGTGAGGTACTCAATGAGTCCAAGACTAGGTACCCACAGATTTAGAAGTTGATCTACGCCATACTGATAACATCTTGAAAGTTGAAACACTACTTCGATGGATATCGTGTGGTGGTTATGACTGAGTACCCTCTGCGAGACATCATTAGCAACAAGGATGCGAACAGGCGCATTGTTAAATGGGCAATGGAGCTATGCCCCTTCTCCTTGGAATTTGCAAGCCGTACTACAATCAAGTCTCAGGTACTCATCGATTCCATCGTCGAGTGGACAGACTTAAGCACGCCTGCCTCTCTGGGATCCGATGAGTATTGAATGATGTACTTCGACGGCTCTCTCAACATTGACGGTGTGGGAGCAGGAGTCCTTTTCATGTCACCATCCAAGGAGCAGCTCTGGTACGTCCTCAGGATTTATTTCCCAGCATCTAATAATGCCGCCGAGTACGAAGCATGCCTACATGGTTTGCGCATTACGGTTGAGCTTGGCGTTAAACGTCTCTACATCTATGGAGACTTTGCTCTGGTCATCAACCAACTCAACAAGGACTGGGACATAACCAGCGAAAAGATGGATGCATACTGCAAATCGATCAAAAAGCTAGAAGGCAGGTTCTATGGCATCGAGTACATACACGTGGTCCGGGAGAAGAATCAAGCAGCGAATGCACTGTCAAAGTTAGGATCATCCTGAGCAAAAATCCCACATGGCGTATTCGTCCAAGACCTGCTCATGCCTTTCATCGAAGAGGAAGATTCCACGGCAGACAAGCCTCTAGACCAGCAATTGGTGGCTACGGTTCCGGCGTCAAGCACCGCTGAGCCGCCTCCGACCACTCATGAGCCCAACTAGAGAATACCTTTCATCAAGTACCTAACAGATGGCAGTGGTTATACTGATTCGATAGAAAACGAGCGCCTGATGCATCGCAGTAAGCAGTACCTGCTCATCGATGGCAAGCTATGGCGCAAGAACGCAAAAGAGGAAATCTTGATGAAGTGTATAACCCAGGAGGATGGCAAACATCTCCTGGACCAAATCCACTCTGGCTCCTATGGCAACCACATGGCCTCAAGAACGCTGGTCGATAAGGCTTTCCGAGCAGGGTTCTATTGGCCGTCAGCAGTAGCCGACGCCGAGAAGCTAGTCCACCACTGTGAGGGTTGTCAGTTCTTCGCCAAGAGAATCCACGTACCAGCACATGAGATCCAGAGAATACCAGCTTCTTGGCCTTTCACATGCTGGGGATTGGATATGATTAGGCCCTTTAAACTGGCTCCAGGGAAATTTACATGCGTCTTTGTGCTGATCGACAAATTTTCTAAGTGGATAGAATACATGCCTTTGATACAGGCATCCTCAGAAAAGGCTATCATGTTCCTCGACTAGGTCATCCATCGTTTCGGCATACCCAACAGCATCATCACTGATCTGGGTACTCAGTTCATTGGGAACACTTTTTGGGACTTCTACGATGAAAGGAGCATAGTAGTAAAATACGTCTCGGTGGCACACCCTAGAGCTAATGGACATGTCGAGCGGGCAAATGGCATGATCTTGGACGCGTTGAAGAAGAGGATGTATAGAGAAAATGACAAAGCTCCCGGAAGATGGCTCAAAGAGTTACCAGCCGTGGTCTAGGGCCTCAGAACTCAGCCCAGTCGTAACACCGGCATCTCGCCATACTTTATGCCTAACGGCGCTGAGGCAGTCCTCCCTGCAGATATAGCTTTTTAGATCAGCATGGGTAGAGAACTTTGATGAAGGCAAGGCTAATGAAGTATGGGAGCTAGAAGTGAATAGCGCAGAAGAGAAGCGGCTCGATTCTTGTGTACGTACGGCCAAATACCTTGCTGTTTTGCACAGGTACTACAACAAGAACGTTAAAGAGCGGTTCTTTGTGGTCGGGGACTTGGTCCTAAAGTGGAAGACGAACTAGGCTGGTGTCCATAAACTCACAACCCCATGGGAGGGGCCCTTCATGATCAAGGAAGTCACACAACCAATGTCTTACAGGTTAGCTCACTTGGACAGTACGGACGTACCAAACTCATGGCACATCGACAAGCTTAGACGTTTCTATGCTTAACTATTGAGATATGTACCCCTCTTGTATTTTCGATTTACTTCAATAAAGCTATTATGATTTCTCCGACCACTCTAATGTGTCACTTCAAATTTTATGGTTATTCTAACTTAGCCAGTAAAAGCCGACCACTACTCCTTCTACGGTTTTCGGAGCAGGACCTATCTCCGGTTCCTCCCAACACGTGCATGGGATCCACTCTCTACATTATAGGTGATCGGTAGGTCCCCCTTGGTTTGACTTGTCCGTGTGTACGTGTGCATAGGTCATGCAAATCACACTCCGACCACATGGCAAACTAGAGCCGCACAAACTTTTTGGGATGATGTGTCGAGCAAAATGGTACAACTAAACAGAACGTTAACATGTTCTCACTTAGTTACACCAACATAAGTTTCAAGCTTAAATACATTTTATACAAAGCAAATAAGCTTATAATGATATATACAGTTACGTTATTACAAGCTTGCCTGAAGAGGCCCAAGTTTATAATAACACAACTATGTCCTCCTTCTATAGCTCTAAGCCTATTACATTGGCTGGTCAGGGCACGCGACACCTACTGCTCGCTGCTTCTGATATCCTACTTGAGTCTCGGGGACTCTTGTGCTAGTCAAGCTGAAGGGGATGGCCCCGCTGATGCCTGGCTGGTTGAAACCGTAGGCTTCATCGGTTGGCTTGCAACTGATGGCATTTCCAGCTGACTTGTCGATGGCGTACCCTGTACAGGTGATGTCCCACCTCCACACAGGTTAATGTCGCCAATTATCTTTGACGATAGGTCTAGCTGGGCCATCCGAAGCTCCTCCGCCTTGTCTGGGTCTACCTCCTTCAGGTATCCAGCCTCCAGGCACTTGAGATCGATTAGGGGGGTAGTGGGCATGCACCATGCTTAGCACATAGGCACCCGTGTACTCACCCGCCTCCTTCACGAACTCTTGGAACCATCCCCATGCTTGTCTGCATCTCTTGACCAGTTTGAGCTAGGGCGTCCTTGGCTCTTCCTCTATGAGTGCTGGGTCGATAAGGTTGAAGACAGGCAAAATGCCAGTTGCCACTTCCTGGCACCGGTTCTTCCATGTGTCCTGATCCTCGGTGGCCTCGAGGCATCGTGCTTTCCAGCCGTCACACTCTTTCATCACAGCTTCTAGATGCCTCTTGGCATTGACTTTTAAAACTGCACACTGTACAAGACATCAAATGTAATGGCACGACAAGATAAGGCGGGCAACAGAATGAGAAAGGTGGTCCGAAATACTTACTTTTCAGTTCCTCCTTCATTTTGGTGGTGTGGTCCTGGAGTTGAGACTGGTTGCGCGCTAGTTTCTCATTATCCTCCTTCAGGCGACCACACTCTACGGTCACGTGGCTATTCTCCTCTTGGAGGCGGGTTACTTCAGCTTCTAAGCCTGCATTACAGCTGTGACTACCAACAACGCAACAACACGTGTCATACACTTGCTGTGATAAAATGACAACTTACTTGTTTTTTCTTGCTCTTTGTTATTGAGCTGACCGACCAGGTTCTGGTTCTGTGCCTCTTGCTCCGTCCTCTCCTGGTCGGCGGCTTCAAGTTGATGGCGCAAGCGTTCCACCTCGGCTGCCAGTTCTCTATTGTTGGCCGTGATTCCCTCAATCTGGTCGAAGCAGCTCTTTTGGTACTTTGCGGTCTTCATCAAATCCTGTATATAAACAAACTAAGTCAGGCAGTTCAACTAAATAGCAGGATCAAGTGGTCAAACCAAACATACCTGGACTTCTGTCACCAGGCGCTTTGCCACTCGTTCAACTTTTAGGGTCTCTTTGACCTCTGGGATTTCTTCATGCATAACCCACTCGTTGTTCCGCCAGCGCGACACATATACATGTTGTCGTTTATCTTGGGGATGGCCTAGGATCTCTTCTACTTCATCCTCTTTGGCCTCTTGTTCAGGAGGTGGCGCTGGTCTAGAGTCTGTAGTCTCAGCGACCACTATGGCTTTCCCATGAGCTGTAGCATTGGCAAGAGTGCTCTGTGCCACCTCCGGCTGCTGCTCCTCGGCTTGGTCTGGTCCCCTTGGCGCTGAAGTGTCCCCCTTAGCAGGGTTAGTGCTCGGAGCACTTGTACTTGGCTTGGCTCTCTTCTCAACCAGTTGCTCGGGGACCATTGTCTGGCCGCTCATCTGCTGAGGTGCCGGTGGATTTTCTTCCACCGGTTCCTCCACGGCTAGCTGCTGGGCAGTTTTTTCTGCCATTGCTGGCGAAGTCAAGCCACACCCGGCTAGCTGGTTGGGATTTTCGGTGGACGTTGACCTAATATATCAGAGAAAAGTTTAGAAGACAGCATTATTCAATACAAATTGTAAGCTTACATCAAGGTTACGAATACTTACAGCTTGGAAGCGCGGAATGACATGGTGAAGGAGCGTCTCTTTGACCGCACTTGCTCCACGTGCTTGACGGGTTCCACCGAGTCTTTCTTTACGACCAGTACTAGCGCCGGGGTTTGGTGCTCAACCCTTCATCCGCTTGTCCTCTGTGTTGCAGTGGTCGATGATGCAATCACTGCTAGCACAGAGGAGCCACCCTCCTCCATTGACTCCATTTGTCTCCTCCTCTTTCGAGGGATGAGTCGGAAGATGTCCGCATCCTCTGTTTCATCGTCTGAAAGGGGAAAGATGGCCTGACGATGCTTGTTGGCCGTCGGCTGCTTGCCAGCAGCCCTAGCCATTGCCTCCTCCCCAACCCCGAGTACCGCCCAGTCGACGCCTTTAGTACTGGCACTGGTCCGGGCGGTAGGGCCAGCAACTTGCAGCCAATCCATACCAGGGGGTGGAGACATGAACACTGCTGCCCGGTCACGACCATCACTCTGGGAAACATAAAGGCGACAACACAGTCAAATTTTGTTACAACATAACTCTACAGGTACAAGGAAGTATCATTTACCTTTGGGGGAGGTCGGGCCAGCTTGAAGGTGTGCTTGATGTCGCTTAACCTGACATAATTGGGATCAGCTAAGTTGAATAGCTCCCCAATCCTAGCCTTGATTTTGATCTTGACAAGCGCCTCTTTCCTAGTCCTTGTTGGATCTGCGGTCCCCTGGTATTCGTATCCAGGATGTACCCTCTTCTGGTAGGGCTGGATCCTTCGGCTGATGAAGTTCCCGACCATGCTTGGACCGTCCAGCTTTCCCCACGGGATCATCTTGAGCAGTTCTGCGATCTGCTCCAAGTGCTCGAGCTTCTCCGACCAGCTGTTCTTCTTCTCTGGAATCAACTCCATGTCACACAGGGTGATCGTATTCGGCTCTTCGTGGATGTAGAACCACTTCTTGTACCATTCGTCCAGTGAGGTGTTCCAGGGGCAGTGCAAGTACTGGGCCTTCATACCGTCATGCAAATTGAGGTATACGCCTCCGGCTATCTTCGAGCCACTGCTCCCTTTCTTCCACAGACAGAATAGATGGCGAAAGAGGTCGAAATGGGGCTGGAAGCCACCATAGGCTTCACAAAGATGGATGAAGGTGGAGACAAGAAGAATCGAGTTGGGATGCAGATTGCAAATCCCAATCTCATAATACAAGCAGAGCCCCTGAAGGAAAGGGTGCACTGGAACCCCAAAACCCTGCTTGAAAAAATCCTTGAAAACCACAATCTCACCTGGTTGTGGATTGGGGAAGCTTTCTCCTTCCGGCGCACGCCATCCCACGAGTGCCTTGTTGTGGAGCACTCCCATGGTGACCAGGTCTTTGATGGTCTACTCATTGCTCCTTGACTTCCACCACTCCTTCGCCATGACTCCGCCTTTCTTCTGGATGTCTCTCTTTGCCATTAATCTGCCCTTGCTAAAGGGGTGGATGCGGTGGAGGGGGGGATTGGTGATGGTTTTTGGGGGAATAGGGTTTGATAAGAGGAAGAAGAAGGTTGCGGTGGTGAATGACAATGGGGATCGGTAAAAAGTAACATACCAGTTCTGTATTATAAATAACCAAGAGCTCCGTCATTTCGTCTGCTTGAGATTCTTGGGAGACATGCGCACGCACCGCTGATGGTTGTTTTCACAACCTCGAGATCTATGCCAATAAACGCACCCCTTCGTTACCAGTGTACGCGCCTCTTCGTTGATAGTGTGAGAGGGCCCACACTAACGCACCTCCATACAGGTGCCAAGCGACTATTTGCCAGAAAGAGCAAGAAGACAAAGTGACGTGCTACACCCATCTGCTTTTTTGACCAGACATGTCAGATTGAACTTGACAGAGTAAGGAGATAAATAAATACACCAAATAATAATAAAAGCGGCGTTTGTTTTTTTTTCGCTGCTTGATTTGTGCTCAAGGAAGGACCAGACCACTACCGTGATCGAGGACTACCCAGACCAATGACATGCTCAGGGACTGCCCAGACCACTGCCATGCTTGGGGACTGCTTCGACCACTGTCGTGCTCGGGGACTGCTACGACTACTAATGTGCTCGGGGACTGTCCCGACCACTGCTCAGAGATTGTTTTCCTCAGCTACATGTGATTTGTACTCACATACAGTTGAGAGACATTTATTTAGACCCTGCTACAAAGCTCATACTTCGCCTTCCAGCAAGCTTGGAGACTACATCAGTACGATGCACCTGCCGGTGCATCTCGTATCGCCTGCACGACAATTGGATTTTTAACTTCAATAGAAATTCTTTTTTAGACCCTGGCACCATGTGCCTGCGTCACCTACTACCAGGCTCAGGGACTAAGTGGGCATACTTCACCTTGTGGTGAATGTGTTTATTTAATCGACCCCTATGCTTTGACTGATTGTAAGGATTACTATCGTGCTCGGGGACTGTCCCGACCACTGCTCGGAGATCGTTCTCCTCGGCTACATGTGATTTGTACTCATATACAGTTGAGAGACATTTATTTAGACCTTGCTACAAGACTCATACTTTGCCTTCCAGCAAGCCTGGGGACTACATCGGTACGATGCACCTATCGGTGCATCTCGTATTGCCTGTACGACAATTGGGCTCTTAACTTAACTGGGAGTTCTTTTTAGACCCTGGCACCACGTGCCTGCGTTACCTACTGCTAGGCTCAGGGACTAAGTGGGCACACTTCACCTTGTAGTGAATGTGTTTGCTTTTTGACCACTACACCTCTGATGATCAAGGATGCTACACTTCAAGATTCACTTACATTTCTTTATAGAAATACAAGTGGGCACACTTCACAGGATGGAAATCTTTTTCTTTTTTCTTAAAAGCACCATACATTCTTCGGACAACCTACTTCTCCGGCAACAACAGTGGTCAGAGATGTCAAGGACTCAAGCCTTACTTGTCAAAGAAGGTTAAAATGGTGTGTCGCAGCATAATACATGGTGCTCGGGGACTAGCTGTGGGGGTATTAACCCCTATACCCTTACGGCTAGGCTTGGGCCGGCCCGGATCAGTGAGTTCAGTCCAGCAAAAAATGATGCGTGGCCCAGTCAACCTGATCGGAGTCCCACGCAAGGAGTCAAGGTGGATTTGGCGATCAAGCAAGATCTCGTTCAGTTAGAATAGGAATCCTTATCCGGCCACATATGGCAATTATAACTGGCTAGGATTAGTTTCTAGATCTGTAACCCTGCCCCCCGGACTATATAAGGCGGGTAGGGGACCCCTCTAAAAAACATCTCTCATTAACATACAGCAATACAAATCAGACGCAGGACGTAGGTATTATGCCTTCTTGGCGACCGAACCTGGATAAAACCTCGTGTCTGTCTTGCGTCATTGTCTTGTTTGTGGCTTACGCATCTGTCTACTGACAATCTACTACCTTGGGCATACCCCTAGGTAGACTGCCGACCATATTTCGTCGACAGTGTCGGTTTGCTCGGTTTGGTTTTTCGATTCCACCGAACCAACCGAGGCAAACACTAGAACAAATCAATAGGGAGAATGAAGAATGGCAGAATGAACAAATCAAGCAAGGTACAGTGGTCCACTGATGCCGCCCACAGCCGCGATGTCCCACTCTGATGTCCTACTCAACTCGCACTCGTAGGTGCTAGTGCTGCTCGCGATGAGCGTCGTAGCCGATTCACCTTCCAGGTCCCGCCGCGCCACTCGCACCGCCGATTTGCCTGGCCAGCAAGCTGCTACCGTCGGCCTCAACTGTCGATTCATCGGAAGCGGCCCGCCACTATCGCCACTGGCCTGGCATCACATGCCGCTGCTGCCACTTGAAGCTGCTCGCGTTGCCTCCGACTCCGAGGCTGCCAGGCTGGGCTAGGGTTACGAGTGCTGTCGACCCGCCATCACTGGTCGCGGTTGCAGCCGCTGCAAGTTGCGTGGTGCATGGATGGATGGATAGGGTTGGGATGAGTGAATGAGTGATATAGGTCGCATGTGGCAGCTGGCTGGGCTATACTCGTGTAACTTGGAGACTTGGAGTGTGGTGGGCCTTTATTGGGCTGGGCTGTCGCTTGCTGCTCCATGTGCTAGCTGCTGGCTCGCTGCTTTTATTTAGCCCGTGTTGCTTGCTACTGAACATTGCTTGGTTGCTCGGTGTTTTGGTTCGGTGGCACCCAGAAACCGAAACCGAGGCCGAAAACCGAAGTTCACTAAACTTAAAACCGAAACCGAAACTGAAGGCCAAAAAAACCAAAATTTCAGTGTGGTTCGGTGCGGTTCGGTTCGGTCTTTAGTTTTTAGTGAAAATGTGCCCAGTCTAAGTTGTAGAACTCGAAAAGTTATGAAACTCTGTAGTTGACAACTTTTTTATTTGAAATCATCTTGTCAAGGAAATTACGTTTGAATTTCTAAAATTTGAAATTCCAATTTTGTGAACAACTTCGGATGGAGAAACTACCAAAATGAAAGTTGTAGATCCCAAAAAGTTATGAAACTTTGCAGTTGACAACTTTTTGATTTGAAATCATCTCGTTAAGAAAAACTACGTTTGAATTTCCAAAAATTGAAATTTGAATTTTTTAAATGACCTCGGATGGACAAATAGCAAAAACGAAAGTTGTAGATCTCAAAAAGTTATGAAACTTTATAGTTGATAACTTTTTGATTTGAAATCATCTTGTCATGGAAAACTACATTTGAATTTCTCAAATTTGAAATTCAAATTTTGTAAATGACCTCGGATGGAAAAACTACCAAAATGAAAGTTGTAGAACTTGAAAAGTTATAAAACTTTATAGTTGATAACTTTTTTATTTGAATTCATTTAGGGTCTCAGATACTCATTTTAAAATCAGATGAACATAAAATGGCTAAGATGAAAATCTCATTTGGACATAAACAACTTGCAGGTAGAGTGGTTAGGGGCTGAAGACATGAAGTAGGAGGTCACGGGTTCGAGCGCCGATGCGCGACCGTGTGGCTATCCAATGGAGCCTCTCCCGAAATTGAAAAAAAATCCTTATTTTTTGGCCTTTTTTATTTCCTAAAAACCACATCAGTGTCGGTTCATAAGAACCGACAGTGATGTCAACCCCACATCACTGCCGGTATGCTACTTCCAGTTCAAAATCCAACAGTGAAGGGGAATTTTGAACCGATAGTGATATCGAAAACTGGGGTAGTGGATGGCAGTCCACGCCACCTTGTGGAGGTCGATGTCAGTCTGAAAGGTGAGTTTGGGCTGCCCACACAAGTCGATGTGCCGCCACAGCATGGGCTCCTGGGTGACGATGTGGCTCTTGGAGTGGCACACTCTCGCCGAGGCGCCCAACATGAGCTCCATGTGGTCGATATTATTGAAGACGTACAACAACGCGTCCATAGCTAGCTCTACCTAGTCCCTCAACGACGGCAAGGTGTGGAATGCCTTGAGGGGGAGTGCTCTGGGTTTCTTTTTCTTGTGGTTGTGATGGATCCCCAGAAGATGCGGCGACGGTGGAGCTGGAGAGGAAGACGAGGGCATGGCGATCGAGTCGAAACCGCTATTCTAGGGCTTAAGCGGTTTGTGTACGAAGGGGAAGGCTGAAGAAGGTAGATTAAGCAGTGTCGTCTCCACAACTATATATACAAAGTAAAGCTATACTAATAGGAAACGAATACCTTATCAAAAAAATGAAACAGAAAGGCTGTTGTGGCACTATCGGATTGCTACGATATGTTGTAATAGGGGAACGATAATAATGATAGGGTTAGGGTGTTTGTTGGATGCACGATTTGTTTATTGCCCTTGCGTACCGTCTAGGCAACCGGCCTCTCGCCTTCCAACTCCTATAGAATATTTCTCTACTCTCCATCATTGCAGCCACTTCCACTAAGCCATCCGTCCACAACGGCTGTATCTACCACGCAATCCGCCTGTCACAGCCGCGTCCCACCCTCCGCCCGCACCCACTCTGCCTCGCCACCACGGCCATCCCCTGCTGTACCCCTTGCTTCGGTGCGCTCGCCCTAATCCCACACTGTAACACCCTAGTGTTAAGCATTGCATTTGGCACTTGCATCTCATGAGCACAAGCATCATCCAAGCATTCATTAGCATGAGCATATGGAATTTCATCTTATTCTTTACTAATTATCACATGTGACATTGATTATATACATGTATATGCTGGTGATCATGTGTGACCAATGCAAGAGATGGTTGTGAGGTCACAAAACACCTTATACACATCTAAGATGGAAAATGGAACAATGTTTGTATTCATGACATGGTCCAAATTTGCTTCTAAGTCATAGTTTACCCAAAATTTCATTTCTCATGATACTACTTTGACTAGAGTTGAACTATAGCATAGAGGGTTTGCATGGCAGTGCACCCTTAATAAAAGTTGTAGTTCTTGACATAGGTAACAAACTTTGTTTTAGGTCCATGAGCTAATTCAGTGCCTAACATAGTAAAAAATAGCTCCAAAGTAGCAATGAAATGCTATTTCTAGACTTGGAAATTTTGCTGTCAAAATGCAGATTTTAGTTTCAAGTGCACTTGCAAACCATTAAGAATTATATGATGCTTCCAAAAGCAAAGTTGGAGATCTCACATAGCTCTACAACTTTCACTAATACCATTTTCACTAAATCACCATGGATTATAAGTTACACATGCACGAAGTAGCTCTGTCAGTCATCTGCATCAGGCCCTGAAGGCCAATTTGAATCAGCCTAGGTGGCTATAACACCCTCGGTGTTACACTATAAATCTTTTGCTAAAACACTGCATGTGCATCATGTTTATGTGATAGTGTATGAATTATAGTGTGTAAATCAATTCCCGTGACTCGAAAAGTTCATCAGAAATGCGAAATGAATGTTATATTTCATGTCGCGTTATATCGCTTAGGGTTCTAAATGAATTTTTATTGAATGAAAATGCTATAGAATGCATATCCGGCACTTTAATAAAGTTTGTAGTGTAAGCTTCATAGGTGGTGGTGAAATACTTGCTGTCGAGAAAGGGATTCACTAGCTAGCATATCGAATAGCTTGGAAATCAAATTCGACGCGAATCCGATCAAAACGTAGTCAAATTTCCTAAGTCGAAAAACGCTTCGACGAAGCTAAGTTTGGCAATTTTTGTAGGAGAATCGGGTTAGGTAGTGGTATGGTCTTAGTGCTTGTTTGAGTAGCCTAACATGCCATCTCGAATGTAAAATAGGAGGTTTAGCAATTGGAGCATCGAGTTGAATTTTTTGGGGTGCTTTAAAAACTGTGCATGGCACATTATCATCGGCTGTTGTGTCTGGGCATGGTCACCATTCCTCGGTTTGGCTCGGCGCCGTGGCACTGGCTTGCCCAATCACGCACTCGCACCGCCATGTCGCGCCCAAGCAAGCGATGCACGCACGGGCATGCCATGCCCGGTGGGCCTAGCTACCCTGCCACCGCCATCGCATCTGCCTAGCCGCTCTACCTCCACTATTGTTGTCATGGGCCCAATGCCCTAGTCGGTCCGCTGCCATTGTCACCGACACGCGCGCATGCCTCTGCATCGCGTTGTCACCTCGCTTGCGCTCGCGTCACTTGCATCGCGACATCGTTGCCACTATTGCGCGTGCCCACTGTGCCATCACGTGGCATGGCCACCATCGTCTTATGAGTCAAGGCGCTGCAGTCACACGTTGTGGTGCTGGTCTCGTACGCGCATGTGGAGCCATCACCCGTCGTGCTGCCGTCCTTTCCCATTTAGTGACTGCGCCACACCGCGCTCCCCATCACGTCGCCTTGAATGGCGTCGCGTCGGCCGAGTGAGCAACGCTAAGGCCAACCCACAGAGCTAGCCCATCCTTGTAATTGCGCATGTCTAGAGGTTGGTTTGGAGTCTAGCTTCATGCTAAGCTTGCCACTGCTGCTACCATACAGCGTCTGTCTTCAATTTGAGTTTTCCCCCACCATCGACCCCCTTAAGTCCGAACGGCATGGTGCTCAGTTTAGTATTGATGAGCAAGGTGTAGTGAGGTACACGTATAGATTGTTGGTTCCATCAAATGAGGAGCTAAGAAGGAAGATTTTGAATGAAGCTCATCATTCAAAATTGTCTATCCATCCTAGCAGCAACAAGATGTACCATGATTTGTGCCACTTATACCGGTGGTCCAACATGAAGTAGGACATCACCCAGTACGTCGTGGAGTGTGACACTTGTGGGAGAGTTAAAGCAGATCATATGTGTACCCTGAGATATTTGCAACACTTGCCCATTCATATATGGAAATGGGAAGATATCTCTATGGACTTTGTGGTGGGTTTGCCCCGCACATCCAAGGGCTATGATTCTATTTGGGTCATTGTGGACCGTCTCACTAAGTCTGCTCATTTCCTTCTGGTGGACACTAGATATATAGCCAAGAAGTATGCTGAGATATATTTTGATCAGATTGTGACCCTACATGGGGTTCCCCTTACTATCATCTCTGATAGAGGGTCAGTTTATGTCTCTCGTTTCTAGGACCAACAACAATAATGTCTTGGTACTCGTCTCCTCAGAAGCTTAGCTTATCATCCATAGACTGATGGCCAAATTGAAAGGGTGAACTAGGTGCTCGAGGACATGTTGAGAGCTTGTGCCATTTCTTTTCTTGAGAAGTGGGATGAATGCCTAAAGTTAGCTGAATTATCTTACAATAATAGCTATCAAGAGAGCATTCGTATGGCACCATTTGAAGCTCTATATGGAAAAATGTAGGACACCACTTAACTAGGTTGAAGAGGGAGACCATGGATACTTTGGGCCTGACTTCATCAAAGAAGCTCGAGAGCAAGTCAGCATTTTTAGAGTCACTTAAAGGTAGCTCAGAGCCGACCGAAAGCTTATATGGATAAGCGAAGAAGGCCCTAGCAATTTGCAGTCGGGGATTATGTGTATCTCAAGGTGTCTCCTATGAGAGGGTGCATCGGTTTGGTATCCATGGCAAGCTAGCCCCTCGATATGTGGGTCCTTACAAGGTTTTGGCATAGTGTGGCCCAGTTGCTTATCGTCTCTAGCTTCCCGATTTTTTATCGGTGGTACATGATGTGTTTCACATCTCACAGTTGAAGAAATGTTTGTGGATCCCTGATGAAGCTATAGAAATTGAAGGACTTCCAGTCTAGCCTGATTTGACTTATATTGAGCACCCTGTAAAAATCCTGGATGAAAAGGAAAGAGTGACACGCAACAGTGTGGTGAAGTTTGAAGATGAGGCCACGTGGGAACAAGAGAGCTATATATTGAAGCATTACCGCCACCATCTCTCTAGTTCGGATAGGCAGTTGTTTACATTGAAATGTATTTCCTATCTCCTTCCCACACTAGGCACAAGAAATCTTGGGTCGAGATTTTGTTTTAGGGGGGTAGATTTGTAACACCCTCGGTGTTACACTATAAATCTTTTGCTAAAACACTACATGTGCATCATGTTTATGTGATAGTGTATGAATTATAGTGTGTAAATCAATTCCTGTGACTCAAAACGTTCATCGAAAACACAAAACGAATGTTATATTTCATGTCGTGTTATATCGGTTAGGGTTCTAAACGAATTTTTATTGACCGAAAATGCTATAGAACGCATATCCGACACTTTAATAAAGTTTGTATTGTAAGCATCGTAGGTGGTAGTGAAGTACTTGCAGTCGAGAAAGGGATTCACTAGCTAGCGTATCGAATAGCTTGGAAATCAAATTCGACACGAATCCGATCGAAACGTAGTCGAATTTCCTAAGTCGAAAAACGCTTGGACGAAGCTAAGTTTGGCAATTTTTGTAGGAGAATCGGGTTAGGTAGTTGTATGGTCTTAGGGCTTGTTTTAGTAGCCTAACATGCCATCTCGAGTGTAAAATAGGTGGTTTAGCAATTGGAGCATTGAGTTGAATTTTTTGGGGCACTTTAAAAACTGTGCATGGCACGTTACCGTCGGCTGCCATGTTTGGGCATGGTCACCATGCCTCGGTTCAGCTCGGTGCCGCGGCACTAGCTTGCCCAAGCACGCACCTACACCGTCGTGCCATGCCCAAGCCCGCGACGCACGCACGCGCATACCGCGCCTGACGGGCCTAGCCACCCTGCCATCGCTGTCGTGTCCGCCTAGCCACCCTACCATCGTCGTCGCATCCGCCTAGCCGCTCTACCTCTGCTGCTATCGTCACAGGCCCGGTGCCCTAGTCGGTCCGCTGTCGTCATCGCTGGCACGCTTGTCTAGAGGTTGATTTGGAGTCTAGCTTCGTGCCAAGCTTGCCACTGCTATTGTCGTACGATGTTTGTCTTCAATTTGAGTTTTGCCCCACCGTCGACCCCCTTAAGTCCAAACAACATCATGCACCCAATTGGCCTTGCTCCATCCACCTCCGTCCAATTAACCATGTAGCCAACTAGCTCTAGTACTTAGCCCGTGATTGGAGTCGACCCGATAAGCTTTCGTCCTCTAGTAAGGTAATGCAGAGCATTTTCTTCGTGGCGGTCCACCATGGCCATCGAGGCAGGTGCTCGGCCAGAGCGTCGCTCCATGCTCCATTGTTTCTATTAAGCGGTGCTTTTGCGTCGTGTTGACTTGGTTGCCTCGCCCGTACAGTAGTTTCACCAGCGGAGCAGCAGGTCATCGGGGACGCCATCACCGCGCTTGCCGTGAACCAGAGCAACCCCATGCTCATGGCCAACCACCTTGCCATGCCCCACGACTTCGTCTAGGCCATACTTCATGTCTCTGGTGAGGCACCTTCGCTCCTAGGGTAGATGGTTGAACTGGTTAAGGTCTAGGATAAACAAGATGCATTTGCTGCCGTCGATGAACTGGGTTCGATGCCATTCCCGTGGCCAGCGAGTTGGAGTGTAGTAGCGATTAAAATAAGGCTTCTATCTTGTTGCTCGTAATCTATAGATGGATAAAGGGTAGCGGTAGAGGCATTGAGCTAGGTAATTTCACCGGCGCCGGTGTGCCACGGCCAGACTCCGCCATGGCACATGGCCACATCTACGCGCTGCATCGTTTTTAGTGTTTGATACCTCGATCTGTTGCACTTCCCTCATAGAGTGCTAGGGAGGTGATGGTTGAGGCCGAGGAGGTCCATGCTCATCGGTGTTTGGGCGGAGATGCCGTGGCCTTATTTAGTTCTAGCCAGGGACCCTAAAAAATAGGAATTCGAGTAAGAGTAGGGTGCTAGATGCAAAGGCTGTGACTTAGTTAAATAGTGTTGAGTTAGCTTCACGAATAAGATAGAGAATGGGGGCTCTTTAGCAAAAGAGCCAGCTCGCGCGTGGGTTCCGCTGCGGGCCGTGTCCACGCGCCGCGTGCGTGGGCCGTGTTGGTGTGCTACGTAGGCACGAGAGTGGGCTACGCTGCTCGCTCGCGGGCCACGCTGTGGCATTCAGTTTTTCATTTTCCAGTGAATTAGTAAAGGTTTATTCAATTTTGTTTTGAGCTGAACTTTGAAAATGATAGTAAATTATGTAGATGTCCAAAAATAGTGAAACAAAAATTGTTAGGTTCACAAAAATGTTATCTATCTGTTGGTGTAGTTAGTTTAGAGTTAGCTATGATAATGATAGATTCATAAATTAAATTTAGCAAGCTTAGTATTATTTAGCTTAATATTTGTAGGAATTTTTGTTGGAAATCGGTGATAGCTTTAGCCATAAATTTTTTACAGTAGGTTTATTAGATTATTATGTGCTCACTGTAATTTTTGTAGCCCTTGAGTTGACTGATATATAGGGTAGCTAATACACCTTATTTTAGTATATATATAGTAAATCGGTATTAAGAGTAAGAATACCTATAGTTGCTAAGATACTACATGCCATGTTTCATACTTGTAGTGGAAATGATAAGTAACGTAACGTTTTAGTCGGTAGAGCTAGTTTAGTAGCTTAATAGATGTATTCATATTTTAAGAGTTGTTGTTGTCATATTACTAAGTGTGGCATCATCTTTTCATGCATGTAGATCATGAGTTGGTAGAGTTCGTGCTTGTGGATGAACAAGACTATGAGGAGATTATTGAGGAGTATGAGGAGGAGATCGTCATGCAGGAGGGAGCCTTGGAGCCATTCGTTGCTAACTTTGTTGACACACCGCCTGCCCAAGGCAAGCCCTGGTGCATAACCCCTATTTTTTAATGATAACTGAATATATATATGATGTGCATTTACATTACAGGCGTTTTATGGAAAGTACATGCATAAATATACTTACCTATGAGTCCTACTAGTATAGGTCAAGTAGCTGCTATGCTCAGGGTATCGGTTGCATGAGTAACCTGCCGTTACTCACAATAGGTGAAAATTATAATCACTCATGATAAAATGGTGGAAAGGAAAATGGAGACCGAGCAGAGATATGGTTTGGGTATTGGTGGGTGTAAGAGGTTGTGTCCTACGGCCAACAGGGCATAGCTTGGTTACACTTTTTCCCTGTCCGTGTCGGTTAAGGACCGGCCATTGCATTGGTCTCTAGGCAAGTCATAGATTTATTATCCCGAGCACATACTTGGGTATGGGCGCAGGGAAGACTTGTTGCTCTCTTGTCATGGGTTCTGGCTCTTTTCAGACCTATTGATTAGAGGCAGGGATGGGGGAGGTCCTTGCACTGCGCTAAGTCCAGGACTTAGGAGTGGGGGCCTGAAGTCCAAGTTTGGACGAAGAGCTGGACCCCATGATAGGAGGGTGATGGGTTGGTCGTGCTTGTGCCTGGGGTACAAGCAGGGCATGTGTTTTCGGGGTACCCAACTGGGGGCATTGATTCGCGAATCACCGGGCAATCCGGCACGGCTTGTCTATGGTCTAGCACCGTAGTAAGAACAGAAAGATGAAAGGTGATGAAATGAAATTGATTGCTCAACTCTTGCTTGAAAGTAGAACAGGTGCTTACATAGAATGGCTAGATAAAGAATTAATCAGTACTGTTAATAATAACATAAATAAGGATTTACTATTAGCATTGCTTTCTGCAAAAAAAGAAACCCAATAAACCATAAAGCTTTGCATATCCCTTGGAGTCGGAAAATTATTCCCACTAGTCGGATAAGTCTTGCGAGTACATTATGTACTCAGGGTTTATTTACCCCTATTGTAGGTAATGCTTGAGGAGTAGGCCGTTGTGTGAAGGTTTCTTCTAGTGGGCACAGATGGTCCTTGTTTGTTACCGATAGATGTGTATTTTCTTTCCGCTGTTTAACATTCCGCACTCTGAATTTGGAACTGTAATAATATATTTCTAACAACTCTGAATGTATGAAATGGATTAAGTATTTTAACTTGTTCTTATTATTGGATCCTTGGGGAAAATGTGGACTTTTCAGGCTCTCCCTTGGGGTGTGCCTAATGGAACCCGCCTGATGTAGCTTGCTTTCGGGGTGCTTAGTGTTAGTGGAAGACAAGCACCTCCATAAGGGTGTTATTTCGGGCGGTTCTGCCACAGTGGCCGACCATGTGCAAGAGCCAGCCCAGTGACCCTGTGCTGAGGGGGAGAAAAGGGGTGCTCGGTCACTCACTCTTTCCCACTCTCACTCACTCGCCCTCGCTTTGCCTCGCTCTCGCTCTCTCATAGCTGAGCTGACCCACCGTCGCCATTGTCGTCGTGCCTTCGATGAGCTCGCACGGCACTGCCACCATAGCTCCATCCAATCCATGGTGTGCATAGATTCACCGTGAGCCACTCTACCTCCCCGACCCACCATTGCCACCATTTGAGCCCAGGTAATGCGACATTTCACGTCACCGTCGCTGCCATGGCCACAGAGCGCTGCCGAGCTCTGAGCTCACCGTGGCCAGCCATATCTGTTGCTCCCCCTACCTCTATCTCCCTAGGTCCATCATTGCCTTAGGTCATAGATGCTCATGTCATTGTTTATTTAACCGCTACCACCGCAACCGCACAGGAACATGTTGCCGCACCAAGCGTGCCCGCCATGGCTGCGAGCTCAAGCTCGCTGCGGCCGGCCCTCATGAGACTCCACCTTCCCCCTCCTATGTTTGTTTTTGAGCTTCCATGAACCGTCGTGCCTACCCTGAAGATGGAGACCCATCACTGACCACCGGCACGCTAGAACGGCATGCACCACACCGCCGTGCTCTTGCCGCCGTGCCACGATGCACGTGGCCGAGCTCACCAGCGCTTTGCCGAATCCTAACACTAGCCCTAGGTCATCAAGTAGGTCACCCTAAATCCTTAACCAAGCTTGGGAGAGCTTGGCTTTGCCAAGAATGGCAATGGCGTGACCTCGCACTTCCGCCATGCCACCGTGCTCGCCGCCGCCGTGGCTAATTGCCGTAATCGGCTCAACCACCTGCACCACTAGACGCGGGTTGATGAGGGGAGCACGATGGTGGTGGTGGTTTTGCTGGAGACCTTGCCGTCGGTGAGTTCTTGCCAGTCAAGCTTGGGTCCCGTTGACCCATGGGGCCCAGCTGTCGGTGCCTGGGTGTGCTGTGTCGGGTGTACATAGCATTTAGGGTTTTGTTTGTTTTTCTTTATTCTTTTCTAGTTTTGAATGCAAAGTTTGGAAATTCATTACTAGAGCTAAGGTTGTCCAATTCGAGTGAACCAAATTTTGTTGGATTCATCATAAAGTGTACTATTTGATAAAAATATGAAACTTGCTGTTTGGAGTAGGTTTCTGTGTGAATTAAATTAAGTTGTTTAAGTGCTTTTCAAAAGGCCTTTATCTTGTAAAATGAATAACTTGAGTTAGGGAGGTGGTAAAAATGTGATTCCAATTTTGTTAGTCTTGTGTTGACATGCTCTAACTAGAAAAAATACTAAACCCATAGTAGGCATACTCAAAATATGGTCTTCCTATTTAACCATGATTAATTGCTAGTTTCTAGTGAAAATAAATGGGGTAAAAATACATAACTTATGATCATGCAATTTTTTACATAGTGTTATGGTGCTAGAATGAAAGTAAGAAAAATATGAAATATGTTGTTTGACACTTTTCACTTTGCTAAGCTATTTTTGCTAAAATAAGCCTATGCAACTTGTAATTTTTGTAGAGGTGGCTATGCTTATCCAAATGGCATGAAATTTGTACAGTAGACTATTGGGGTCATATGTAAGCTACAATGATTTTCTCGGAATTTATTGTGCACTAGAAGTATTTATCTTCTAAATCGCCCTATTATATAAGGAAATTAATAAATGCACCTAAGTAAATTATTTGGGCTTAACCATGGTATTTTCTATGGTTCTTGTGATGCATCTGATGTGTTGATATTGGTAGTTATGCTCAAAGTTAATTGGTTATAGGCAGCTAGTTAATTATTGCTCTATAACTCAACTAGATGGCTGCATGTGTAGTTTCTGTTGTGGTGACAAATTCATGATGATAATGATCTTTTCTGTGAAACTTGTCAAAAATAAAGTTGTATATAACTTACTCATCTTGCTTGTCCTAAAATTTCATGGTCATAGGCCTAATTCTTTAAGAGTTATAGCTGTTAGAAGTCTGCTTTCAGATTTGCTTATCCTCTTGATAGATCTGAAAGATTGAATTGTTTGACCTAGATAGCTACTGAATCTCCTTAATATGATTAAAAGAAAGTTATAGGCAATTTCATAAGCTTTCTATAAAGTCCACAACCATATTGTTTGGATGCGTATAACTCCAGTTATAGTCAAAACAAGTGGCTGTTGTCTTGCAGTCCAGAAAATATTTTGATAGGTGTTTGTTTAATTACTAGAGAGGTGATATGCACCCACTCAGTAAAAGAAAGTTAATTTTGTTATCACCTTAATAACTTGCTGCCATGGACATTTAGGAAATATGCATTTCATCATATCATATCATCCATGTCATTATCTATGCATCATTGATATCTTATTTCAAGATCATGCATATAGGCTCGCCCGAAGGAGTAACCCTACTAGAATTCAAACAAGAGGCGGAGGACAATCAAGGGACACCCCAACCCACAGCTCCCGAAGGAGAGGAGATGGCCACTGATGAACTTCTAGAGTGCCCTGATCACTGACCCACCTCTTTCCTGAAAGGCAAGCCTCGGAGCATTCTAAGCCTCCTATGTTTTATAAAATATCACTTGAGTCCTTTATGTTTGATGCATTATGTTATAAGAGTTGATTTGGAAACACTTGATGCATAGAAATACCTTATCCAGATATATACTTTAAACCCTGTGTAGGTGTGAGATGTTGTTTTAAAAACTACTTTGCTTCCGCTACTACTTTATTTGAACTTGGTTTGTAATAACTTTAATCGCACTCTGATGTATGGCAATGTATTTGTGAACTCTATGCAACATGTGGCATGTATGTTGAATCATGTAACAACCACCTACCGCATTGAACGAACCAGCCCGCAAGGGGTCAACCTCCAAGCTCAAACCAGAAATGACTTTGAACCCGTGCCTAATATACACAAATATCAGCGCCTCCACGATCACTTCATGATCGCAAAGACGCTCGAGAAATACTATCGGGTTATGATAGCCTGGGTATCTCAAGGCACCGATTAGTAAGCCACTCAGGCGGCCCACGACAAATGACCTAGTACAAGCCCAAGCGATCGAGGCCCAACTAAGCTATGAAGGCTTAGGCCAAGTGCTGAGATAGGGGGTCGGCCATGACCTTTTCCCCCTCCCTTCACCATACGCTGCCCAGCTCCGCATGACCTCTCCTTCGTCCTGACCCCTAGGTGGGATGGAGAAGGGTCGAGCTCCACCAAGTACGCCTGCTCTAACCAGGGCAGGCATGCCCCACATAGTCTGCTAGGGCTGAGGGGACAACTATCCCCTCAGTCTGGACAAACACCATCCTCAGTGCCATGCCGCATAGACAAGACAGCACCGCCTTGGCGGTGACTGACAGGTACGATGAACCACCGTCCAAATACAGTCCGATAGGATGGGCGTACAGCCCCACTCATCATGGGATAGGGCTCACGACTATGGCCTTGGCTTCCAAGGCCAACCATGCCAACAAAGGCCAAGACCCCGATGCTCGGGATCGTGGCTACTACCTCCACGACCAACAAAGACAACCGATGACCCGGAGCGGCTACCTACTCCGGTACGATGACCCCGGGAGACTAGGAGATGATGAGGAAGGCTACGATAAGACCATGTCGCACAGGACCGCTAGCGAACCATCACCATGCCAACCGTGCCGCCCACGCCCGTTACTGTGGCATCACGCCACCCCATGCCGCGACATGGGTACAAGACCATGACGACAATCACGTTCGGACGTACGATGACACCAAGACAAGACGACCTTCCTTGCAAGCCAAGATAGCTAGTTTTCCTCCCTTAGTCTCATGACCGATCGGTCAGGAGAACCTAATTCTTTGTACGTGACCCGGCCCCAGACTCTATATAAGGGCAGCCAGGGCACCCCTCTAAGGCATGACGAATAGACGAACTCTCAAGACTTCATTCGGACAGTCCCTCTCCACTCTCCTACCTCTTTCACTCTTCTTGCATACCCCATTATAAGAACTTCAGAGCATTCAACCGAGGAACACGCACTCGATCTTTCTCTATGACTGGACATAGGACTCTAGCTTGAACCAGTATAATTTCTTGTGTCTTTGGATGCTACCATCGTCTTCCTGGAGCAGTGCGACATTCGTATAAATTCACTTGTCAGGTTAAAACACCGACACATATTTTATACAGGGAAAAGTGAAAATTTGCAAACTTCGAGCAACAACAATTCAAATTATACACAAGTTTAGGACATAAAACTTGTATCAATAAATTTGTATTCAAAGTGTCTTTGAGATAATATTGATCCTTTAGTAAATGACAATGTATTTTAAAAAGAAATTAAGAGCCAAAATATATTTTGTATAAATTTTACTTCATCCAAATAAATTTATTATTTCTGAGTTATTAATAGGTGAAGTGTCGCAGTCCATTGATCCTAACAATATTTTTTAGAAAAAGGAATTTATATTCTGGCCTCTGCATAAGTTATGCACTTAACCATCCCTTATTACAAGTCCAGCTTCCGGCTGCAAAAAGCAAACTCTCAAAGAGGAGACAAAACAAAGAAATAAACTCATGCACCAAACTAAGTCTATTATTAGAAGACAGCCACCCATACTTGGCGAAGATCTCCGTTGATGCAGTCTCTAACATACGACTTGGCTTGTCGTTCTCCTTTTTGAAGGATGGACCAAAAGCGTGTCCAATATATGGCCCTAAAAATAACCTGCAAGTAAGAATAAATTCTCTTTTTGTCAAAAATCACATCATTTTGGCTCAACTAAATAGACCAAATAATTGCAATTGCTCTCACACAAACTTAGGATGGCAATTTAGAGTCTACTTGTCTCTGCCAAGGCCCAAGAAAATGTTTTGTGTTTCTGGGTGGTCGTAACCCAAAAGCAACCTGAACCACTCTCCAAACAAAATGTGCCACATGATAATAAAAAACAAGTGTTGAATAGTTTCTTTATTGTTACAAAAGCAACAAGTTTCAACACATTTCCAATTCTTCTTGAAAAGATTGTCTTCAGTTAAAATTACCTGCTTTATAAAGAACCAAATGAAAACCTTAATTTTAAGTGGCAATTTTAATTTCCAAATGGCCTTATGAACAGGAAGCGCAATTTGGTTTACTAAATGTTTATACATTGATTGTGACAGTAGCAAATCCACTTGGCTTGCGGACTGGAGTTATCAAGGAAGAACACCTATGATCCACCATGATCCCGCATGCCATGGATTGTGCAAAAACAGCGAACCGCAACCAACAAAACCAGAAGTGAAGTTTCGCTAGGAAAGCAGTACATAATATGCTTTGGTGCCGACAGTCGTCCGGACGGGGCACGCAAATGGTCCATCGATGCACCAGCCTGACGTGGCTCAAGGCTGCCCGGTCACCAGCACAGCAATGCCAAGGGTATTTGGGATCAACTATAGCATGCATGCAACTGCAGTAGTAGTAATAGCTTAGCATTCCTTCTCTCTCTCTCTTTTCTTGAGTGATGAATGATGATGAATAATAACTCGTCACCTAATCGCCTGCAACCTACTACCGTGCCTGAAAATTTCCGCAGCTTACTGTCACTGCACTAGTTAGAGAGGTGATGCGAAGAACAACACACTAGTAGAGAAACGACTTTTGATCCACCTCGAAATTTGGCTTTAGTCCCGGCATTTTTCGCGCCCTGGGACTAAAGAAATCCTTTAGCCCCAGGTTGATAGCTCCAACCAGGACTAAAGGTCCCTGCCCAACGGCTACTGCGGCAGGCTTTTGCTGCAGGGGACTTTTAGTCCTGGTTAGAGCTACCAACTGGGACTAAAGGTTAACTTTTACTCCCGATTGGTTGCTCCAACTGGAAGTAAAAGTCTACTTCCGGCTGGAGGCTCCGTCTGGGACTAGAAAGGGACCTTTAGTCCCGGTTGCTGTCTCCAACCGGGACTAAAGATCCCCTCCTATATACCCCTTCTTCCTCTCTGAGCCCGAGCCACTTCGAGCTCAGTGTTCTTGCTTCATCGCCGGCCTCTCTTCTTCCTCGTCGCTGGTAATCACAAGATTTCTTCGATTCCTCTGTCGATTCTTCGGTTCTGAAGGTTACTAACTTTATACTCTCATGTTTCATCAGTAGCATATCTCATTTTATAGACTAGTTATATGTGGTTTTTTTGTGGTGGATTTTTTTTATTTGTAAGCCATTTAAGCTCAAAATCACTTTAAAGTTTGCATATTTGGATGAAGGAAGGTTAAAGTAGTTATTCAAAACTAGTATTCAGCTTTCATTTCTAGCATGCATAGCACACTTCATGGTTTAGAGATATAGAGAATTTTAGAGTTTTTTTAATTTTATTTGTTTATAAAATGAGAAATTTATATTATATTAAAAATGAGTATAGAGAGTAGATGGCAACTGCTTCCGGGTCCTCGGCCTCTCATCGGGTTCCAAAGTGACTAAGGCCGGACCTCCCTCTCATTGCATTCGGCAAGTGTGAGGAGAAGATTGTGATGGAGTACCAGGTGAGGAAGGAGTGTCGTAACAAGGGCCGTATCTTCTACAAGTGTCCAGATCGCAATGTGAGTTATTTTGTCGCATTTGATGATTATGGTTAATTTATACTTATTTTCATGATGATTGTGATTAAAGTTCTAATTTTTTGTTTTAATTTCAGTGGGATGGCACTGGATGTTTAGGCTGGTACTGGGAGGAAGAGTATGTTGAAAACGTGCAAAACTCTCTTGCACAGACGGCTACGGCGGCTGATGAGGCAGTGATCCTGCGGAAGAAGCCCATAGATGTTGAACAAACGCAAGATCTGTCTGTTTTAGTTGGGATTGGTCGTGAAATCCTTATGCTGCTAAAGTGCATTTTAGCTTTAGTTTTTTAGTGGTAGTTGGGATTGTCTATATTGTAGCGAGACTTTCATAAATTAATACCTTGTGTGGTGGCATGCATGTCGTATAATTAACTAATTATGTTCTAGGTTTTAATATGGTATGTATGTCATGTAATGCAGATGAGCCGGCATTGGATGTACAATGCTGGTCGCCACTCCTAAGAGTTCATTGAGGGCGTGCATTCTTTCTTATGTGTGGCCGAGGCAAACAAACGCGATTGTTTCATGTGCTGCCCATGTGCCATATGTAAGAATTTGAAGGAATATGCTAGCTCAAGGAGTCTTCATTCACACTTGTTGAAGTTGGGTTTCATGCCAAACTATATTTGTTGGACGAAGCACGGAGAAACCGGGGTTGTAATGGAAGAAGGTGAAGAAGAACAATGAGACGATGATGACATTATTGCTGAATATGGTGCCTTCAATGATACTGCAATGGGGGAAGCTGAAGAAGAGGTAGGGGCAGAAGATGAGCCCGCTAGTGATCTTGGTCAGGCCATTCGTGACGCACAAAGAGAATGCGAAAGTGAAAAGGAGAAGATCAAGTTCGAGTGCATGCTAGAGGATCACAAGAAATTGCTATACCCAACTTGTGATGCGGGGCAGAAAAAGTTAGGTACCACACTGGAATTGCTGCAATGGAAGGCAAAGAATGGTGTATCTGACAAGGGATTTGGGGAGTTACTGAAAATCCAAAAGAATATGCTTCCGAAGGATAACGAATTGCCCGCCACTACATACGAAGCAAAACAGGTAGTCTGCCCTTTGGGATTAGAAATCCAGAAGATACATGCATGTCCTAATGACTGCATCCTCTACCGTGGCGAGGAGTATGAGAAGTTAGATGTATGCCCGGTATGTCATGCATCGCGGTATAAGATCAGGCGAGATGACTCTGGTGATGTTGAGGGCAAACGTCCCACGAAAAAAATCCCTACCAAGATTATGTGGTATGCTCCTATAATACCACACTTGAAACGTCTGTTCAGAAACAAAGACCATGCAAAGTTGTTGTGATGGCACAGCAGATTGCAAATCCCAATCTCATAATACAAGCAGAGCCCCTGAAGGAAGGGTGCACTGGAACCCCAAAAACCCTGCTTGAAAAAATCCTTGAAAACCACAATCTCACCTGGTTGTGGATTGGGGAAGCTTTCTCCTTCCGGCGCACGCCATCCCACGAGTGCCTTGTTGTGGAAGCACTCCCATGGTGACCAGGTCTTTGATGGTCTACTCATTGCTCCTTGACTTCCACCACTCCTTCGCCATGACTCCGCCTTTCTTCTGGATGTCTCTCTTTGCCATTAATCTGCCCTTGCTAAAGGGGTGATGCGGTGGAGGGGGGGATTGGTGATGGTTTTTGGGGGAATAGGTTTGACAAGAGGAAGAAGAAGGTTGCGGTGGCGAATGACAATGGGGATCGGTAAAAAGTAACATACCAGTTCTATATTATAAATAACCAAGAGCTCCGTCATTTTGTCTGCTCGAGATTCTTGGGAGACGTGCGCATGCACCGCATGATGGTTGTTTTCACAACCTCGAGATCTATGCCAATAAACGCGCCCCTTCGTTACCAGTGTACGCGCCTCTTCGTTGATAGTGTGAGAGGGCCCACACTGACGCACCTCCATACAGGTGCCAAGCGACTGTTTGCCAGAAAGAGCAAGAAGACAGAGTGACGTGCTATACCCGTCTATTTTTTGACCAGACGTGTCAGATTGGACTTGACAGAGTAAGGAGATAAATAAATACAACCAAATAATAATAAAAGCGGCGTTCTTTTTTTTTCGCTGCATGATTTGTGCTCAAGGAAGGACCAGACCACTGCCAGTGATCGAGGACTACCTAGACCAATGACATGCTCAGGGACTGCCCAGACCACTGCCGTGCTCGGGGACTGCTTCGACCACTAGTCATGCTCAGGGACTGCTACGACTACTAATGTGCTCGGGGACTATCCTCGACCACTGCTCGGAGATTGTTTTCCTTAGGCTACATGTGATTTGTACTCACATACAGTTGAGAGACATTTATTTAGACCTTGCTACAAAGCTCATACTTTGCCTTCCAGCAAGCTCGGGGACTACATCAGTATGATGCACCTGCCGGTGCATCTCATATCGCCTGCACGACGATTGGATTCTTAACTTCAATAGAAATTCTTTTTAGACCCTAGCACCATGTGCCTGCGTCACCTACTACCAGGCTCAGGGGACTAAGTGGGCATACTTCACCTTGTGGTGAATGTGTTTATTTAATCGACCCCTATGCTTTGGCTGATTGTAAGGATTACTATCGTGCTCGGGGACTGTCCCGACCACTGCTCGAAGATCGTTCTCCTCGGCTACATGTGATTAGTACTCACATATAGTTGAGAGACATTTATTTAGACCTTGCTACAAGACTCATACTTTGACTTCCAGCAAGCCCGGGGACTACATCGGTACAATGCACCTACCGGTGCATCTCGTATTGCCTGTACGACAATTGGGCTCTTAACTTAACTGGGAGTTCTTTTTAGACCCTGGCACCACGTGCCTACGTTACCTACTGCTAGGCTCAGGGACTAAGTGGGCACACTTCACCTTGCGGTGAATGTGTTTGCTTTTTGACCACTACACCTCTGATGATCAAGGATGCTACACTTCAAGATTCACTTACATTTCTTTACAGAAATACAAGTGGGCACACTTCACAGGATGAAAATCTTTTTCTTTTTTCTTAAAAGCACCATACATTCTTCGAACAACCTACTTCTCCGGCAACAACAGTGGTCAGAGATGTCAAGGACTCAAGCCTTACTTGTCGGAGAAGGTTAAAATGGCGTGTCGCAGTATAATACATGGTGCTCGGGGACTAGCTGTGGGGGTATTAACCCCTATACCCTTACGGCTAGGCTTGGGCCGGCCCGGATCAGTGGGTTCGGTCCACCAAAAAATGATGTGTGGCCTAGTCAACCTGATCAGAGTCCCGCGCAAGGAGTCAAGGCGGATTTGGTGATCAAGCAAGATCCCGGTCAGTTAGAATATGAATCCTTATCCGGCCACATATGGCAATTGTAACTGGCTAGGATTAGTTTCCAGATCTGTAACCCTGCCCTTGGACTATATAAGGCGGGCAGGGGACCCCTCTAAAAAACATCTCTCATTAACATACAGCAATACAAATCAGACGCAGGACGTAGGTATTATGCCTTCTTGGCGACTGAACCTGGATAAAACCTCGTGTCTGTCTTGCGTCACCGTCTTGTTTGTGGCTTGTGCATTTGTCTGCCGACAATCTACTACCTTGGGCATACCCCTAGGTAGACTGCTGACCATATTTCGTCGACAGTGTCGGTTTGCTCGGTTTGGTTTTTCGATTCCACTGAACCAACCGAGGCAAACACTAGAACAAATCAATAGGGAGAATGAAGAATGGCAGAATGAACAAATCGAGCAAGGTACAGTCGTCCGCTGATGCCGCCCGTAGCCGCGATGTCCCACTCTGATGTCCTACTCAACTCGCACTCGTAGGTGCTAGTGCTGCTCACGACGAGCGTCGCAGCCGATTCACCTTCCTAGGTCCCGCCGCGCCGCTCGCACCGCCGATTTGCCTGGCCAGCAAGCTGCTACCGTCGGCCTCAACTGTCGATTCACCGAAAGCGGCCCGCCACTGTTGCCACTCGCCTGGCATCACGCACCGCTGCCGCCGCTTGAAGCTGCTCACGTCGCCTCTGACTCCGAGGCTGCCAGGCTGGGCTAGGGTTACGAGTGCTGTCGACCCGCCATCACTGGTTGCGGTTGCAGCCGCTGCAAGTTGCGTGGTGCATGGATGGATGGATGGATAGGGTTGGGACGAGTGAATGAGTGATACAGGTCGTGTGCGGCAGCTGGCTGGGCTATACTCATGTAACTTGGAGACTTGGAGTGTGGTGGGCCTTTATTGGGCTGGGCTGTCGCTTGCTGCTCCATGTGCTAGCTGCTGGCTCGCTGCTTTTATTTAGCCCATGTTGCTTGCTACTGAACATTGCTTGGTTGCTCGGTGTTTCGGTTCGGTGGCACCTAGAAACCGAAACCGAGGCCGAAAACCGAAGTTCACTAAACTTAAAACCAAAATCGAAACCAAAGGCCGAAAGAACCAAAATTTCGGTGCGGTTCGGTGCGGTTCGGTTCGGTCTTTAGTTTTTAGTGAAAATGTGCCCAGTCTGAGTTGTAGATCTCGAAAAGTTATGAAACTCTGTAGTTGACAACTTTTTTATTTGAAATCATCTTGTCAAGGAAATTACGTTTGAATTTCTAAAATTTGAAATTCCAATTTTGTAAACGACTTCGGATGGAGAAACTACCAAAATGAAAGTTGTAGATCCCAAAAAGTTATGAAACTTTGCAGTTGACAACTTTTTGATTTGAAATCATCTCGTTATGAAAAACTACGTTTGAATTTCCAAAAAATTGAAATTTGAATTTTTTAAATGACCTCGGATGGACAAATAGCAAAAACGAAAGTTGTAGATCTCAAAAAGTTATGAAACTTTATAGTTGATAACTTTTTGATTTGAAATCATCTTGTCATGGAAAACTACATTTGAATTTCTCAAATTTGAAATTCAAATTTTGTAAACGACCTCGGATGGAAAAACTACCAAAATGAAAGTTGTATAAAGTTGTAGAACTTGAAAAGTTATAAAACTTTATAGTTGATAACTTTTTGATTTGAATTCATTTAGGGTCTCAAATACTTATTTTAAAATCAGATGAACATAAAATGGCTAAGATGAAAATCTCATTCGGACATAAACAACTTGCAGGTAGAGTGGTTAGGGGCTGAAGACACGAAGTAGGAGGTCACGGGTTCGAGCGCCGATGCGCGACCGTGTGGCTATCCAATGGAGCCTCTCCCGAAATTGAAAAAAAAATCCTTATTTTTTGGCCTTTTTTATTTCCTAAAAACCACATCAGTGTCGGTTCATAAGAACCGACAGTGATGTCAACCCCACATCACTGCCGGTATGCTACTTCCAGTTCAAAATCCAACAGTGAAGGGGAATTTTGAACCGATAGTGATATCGAAAACTGGGGTAGTGGATGGCAGTCCGCGCCACCTCGTGGAGGTCGATGTCAGTCCAAAAGGTGAGTTTGGGCTGCCCACACAAGTCGATGTGCCGCCACAGCATGGGCTCCTGGGTGACGACGTGGCGCTAGGAGTGGCACACTCCCGCCGAGGCGCCCAGCATGAGCTCCATGTGGTTCGATATTATTGAAGACGTACAACAACGCATCCACGGCTAGCTCCGCCTAGTCCCTCGACGACGGCAAGGTGTGGAATGCCTTGAGGGGGAGTGCTCTGGGTTTCTTTTTCTTGTGGTTGTGACGGATCCCCAGAAGATGCGGCGACGGTGGAGCTAGAGAGGAAGACGAGGGCATGGCGATCGAGTAGAAACCGCTATTCTAGGGCTTAAGCGGTTTGTGTACGAAGGGGAAGGCTGAAGAAGGCAGATTAAGCAGTGTCGTCTCCATAACTATATATACAAAGTAAAGCTATACTAATAGGAAACGAATACCTTATCAAAAAAATGAAACAGAAAGGCTGTTGTGGCACTATCGGATTGCTACGATATGTTGTAATAGGGGAACGATAATAATGATAGGGTTAGGGTGTTTGTTGGACGCACGATTTGTTTATTGCCCTTGCGTACCATCTAGGCAACCGGCCTCTCGCCTTCCAACTCCAGTAGAATATTTCTCTACTCTCCATCATTGCAGCCACTTCCACTAAGCCGTCCGTCCACAATGGCTGTATCTACCGCGCAATCTGCCCATCACAGCCACGTCCCACCCTCCGCCCGCACCCACTCTACCTCGCCGCCACGGCCATCCCCTGCTGTACCCCTTGCTTCGGCGCGCTCGCCCTAATCCCACACTGTAACACCCTAGTGTTAAGCATTGCATTTGGCACTTGCATCTCATGAGCACAAGCATCATCCAAGCATTCATTAGCATGAGCATATGGAATTTCATCTTATTCTTTACTAATTATCACATGTGACGTTGATTATATACATGTATATGCTGGTGATCATGTGTGACCAATGCAAGAGATGGTTGTGAGGTCACAAAACACCTTATACACATCTAGGATGGAAAATGGAACAATGTTTGTATTCATGACATGGTCCAAATTTGCTTCTAAGTCATAGTTTACCCAAAATTTCATTTCTCATGATACTACTTTGACTAGAGTTGAACTATAGCATAGAGGGTTTGCATGGCAGTGCACCCTTAATAAAAGTTGTAGTTCTTGACATAGGTAACAAACTTTGTTTTAGGTCCATGAGCTAATTCAGTGCCTAACATAGTAAAAAATAGCTCCAAAGTAGCAATGAAATGCTATTTCTAGACTTGGAAATTTTGCTGTCAAAATGCAGATTTCAGTTTCAAGTGCACCACTTTGGGGCTTTGTAACTTGCAAACCATTAAGAATTATATGATGCTTCCAAAAGCAAAGTTGGAGATCTCACATAGCTCTACAACTTTCACTAATACCATTTTCACTAAATCACCATAGATTAGAAGTTACACATGCACGAAGTAGCTCTGTCAGTCATCTGCATCAGGCCCTGAAGGCCAATTTGAATCAGCCCAGGTGGCTGTAACACCCTCGGTGTTACACTATAAATCTTTTGCTAAAACACTACATGTGCATCATGTTTATGTGATAGTGTATGAATTATAGTGTGTAAATCAGTTCCCGTGACTCGAAAAGTTCATCAGAAACGCGAAACGAATGTTATATTTCATGTCGCATTATATCGCTTAGGGTTCTAAATGAATTTTTATTGAACAAAAATGCTATAGAACGCATATCCGGCACTTAATAAAGTTTGTAGTGTAAGCTTCATAGGTGGCGGTGAAATACTTGCTGTCGAGAAAGGGATTCACTAGCTAGCATATCGAATAGCTTGGAAATCAAATTCGACGCGAATCCGATCAAAACGTAGTCAAATTTCCTAAGTCGAAAAATGCTTGGACGAAGCTAAGTTTGGCAATTTTTGTAGGAGAATCGGGTTAGGTAGTGGTATGGTCTTAGTGCTTGTTTGAGTAGCCTAACATGCCATCTCGAATGTAAAATAGGCGGTTTAGCAATTGGAGCATCGAGTTGAATTTTTTGGGGTGCTTTAAAAACTATGCATGGCACATTATCATCGGCTACTATGTCTGGGCGTGGTCACCATTCCTTGGTTTGGCTCAGCGCCGTGGCACTGGCTTGCCCAATCACGCACCCGCACTGCCATGCCGTGCCCAAGCAAGAGATGCACGCATGGGCATGCCATGCCCGGTGGGCCTGGATACCCTGCCACCGCCGTCGCATCCGCCTAGCCGCTCTACCTCCACTATTATTGTCATGGGCCCGATGCCCTGGTCGGTCCGCTGCCATTGTCACCGACACGCGCGCGTGCCTCTGCATCGCGTTGTCACCTCGCTTGTGCTCGCGTCACTTGCGTCGCGACATCGTTGCCACTGTTGCGTGTGCCCACTGTGCCATCACGTGGCATGGCCACCGTCGTCTTAGTGAGTCAAGGCGCTACGATCACACGTTGTGGTGCTGGTCTCATACGCGCATGTGGAGCCATCACCCGTCGCGCTGCCTGTCCTTTCCCATTTAGTGACTGCTGCCACGCCGCGCTCCCCATCACGTCGCCTTGAATGGCGTCGCGTTGGCCGGGTGAGCCACGCTAAGGCCAACCCGCAGAGCTGGCCCATCCTTCTAATTGCGCATGTCTAGGAGGTTGGTTTGGAGTCTAGCTTCATGCTAAGCTTGCCACTGCTGCTACCATACGGCGTCTGTCTTCAATTTGAGTTTTCCCCCACCAGTCGACCCCCTTAAGTCTGAACGGCATGGTGCTCAGTTTAGTATTGATGAGCAAGGTGTAGTGAGGTACACGTATAGATTGGTGGTTCCATCAAATGAGGAGCTGAGAAGGAAGATTTTGAATGAAGCTCATCATTCAAAATTGTCTATCCATCCTGGCAGCAACAAGATGTACCATGATTTGTGCCACTTATACTGGTGGTCCAACATGAAGTAGGACATCACCCAGTACGTCGTGGAGTGTGACACTTGTGGGAGAGTTAAAGCAGATCATATGTGTACCCCGAGATATTTGCAGCACTTGCCCATTCATATATGGAAATGGGAAGATATCTCTATGGACTTTGTGGTGGGTTTGCCCCGCACATCCAAGGGCTATGATTCTATTTGGGTCATTGTGGACCGTCTCACTAAGTCTGCTCATTTCCTTCTAGGTGGACACTAGATATATAGCCAAGAAGTATGCTGAGATATATTTTGATCAGATTGTGACCCTACATGGGGTTCCCCTTACTATCATCTCTGATAGAGGGTCAGTTTATGTCTCTCGTTTCTAGGACCAACAACAACAATGTCTTGGTACTCGTCTCCTCAGAAGCTTAGCTTATCATCCACAGACTGATGGCCAAACTAAAAGGGTGAACTAGGTGCTCGAGGACATGTTGAGAGCTTGTGCCATTTCTTTTCTTGAGAAGTGGGATGAATGCCTAAAGTTAGCTGAATTATCTTACAATAATAGCTATCAAGAGAGCATTCGTATGGCACCATTTGAAGCTCTATATGGAAAAATGTAGGACACCACTTAACTGGGTTGAAGTGGGAGACCATGGATACTTTGGGCCTGACTTCATCAAAGAAGCTCGAGAGCAAGTCAGCATTTTTAGAGTCACTTGAAGGCAGCTCAGAGCCGACCGAAAGCTTATATGGATAAGCGAAGAAGGCCCTAGCAGTTTGCAATCGGGATTATGTGTATCTCAAGGTGTCTCCTATGAGAGGGTGCATCGGTTTGGTATCCATGGCAAGCTAGCCCCTCGATATGTGGGTCCTTACAAGGTTTTGGCATAGTGTGGCCCAGTTGCTTATCGTCTCTAGCTTCCCGATATTTTATCGGTGGTACACGATGTGTTTCACATCTCATAGTTGAAGAAATGTTTGTGGATCCCTGATGAAGCTATAGAAATTGAAGGACTTCCACTCTAGCCTAATTTGACTTATATTGAGCACCCTGTAAAAATCCTAGATGAAAAGGAAAGAGTGACAAGCAACAGTGTGGTGAAGTTCGAAGATGAGGCCACGTGGGAACAAGAGAGCTATATATTGAAGCATTACCGCCACCATCTCTCTGGTTCGGATAGGCAGTTGTTTACATTGAAATGTATTTCCTATCTCCTTCCCACTAGCACAAGAAATCTCGGGTCGAGATTTTGTTTTAGGGGGGGTAGATTTGTAACACCCTCGGTGTTACACTATAAATCTTTTGCTAAAACACTACATGTGCATCATGTTTATGTGATAGTGTATGAATTATAGTGTGTAAATCAATTCCTGTGACTCAAAACGTTCATCGAAAACACAAAACGAATGTTATATTTCATGTCGCGTTATATCGGTTAGGGTTCTAAACGAATTTTTATTGAACGAAAATGCTATAGAACGCATATCCGAGCACTTTAATAAAGTTTGTATTGTAAGCATCGTAGGTGGTAGTGAAGTACTTGCAGTCGAGAAAGGGATTCACTAGCTAGCGTATCGAATAGCTTGGAAATCAAATTCGACACGAATCCGATCGAAACGTAGTCGAATTTCCTAAGTCGGAAAACGCTTGGACGAAGCTAAGTTTGGCAATTTTTGTAGGAGAATTGGGTTAGGTAGTTGTATGGTCTTAGGGCTTGTTTTAGTAGCCTAACATGCCATCTCGAGTGTAAAATAGGTGGTTTAGCAATTGGAGCATTGAGTTGAATTTTTTGGGGCACTTTAAAAACTGTGCATGGCACGTTACCGTCGGCTGCTGTGTCTGGGCATGGTCACCATGCCTCGGTTCGGCTCGGTGCCGCGGCACTAGCTTGCCCAAGCACGCACCTACACCGTCGTGTCACGCCCGAGCCCGCGACGCACGCACGCGCATACCGCGCCCGGCGGGCCTAGCCACCCTGCCATCGCTGTCGTGTCCGCCTAGCCACCCTACCATCGCCGTCGCATCCGCCTAGCCGCTCTGCCTCTGCTGCTATCAGTCACAGGCCCGGTGCCCTAGTCGGTCCGCTGTCATCATCGCTAGGCACGCTTGTCTAGAGGTTGATTTGGAGTCTAGCTTCGTGCCAAGCTTGCCACTGCTATTGTCGTACGATGTTTGTCTTCAATTTGAGTTTTGCCCCACCGTCGACCCCCTTAAGTCCAAATAGCATCGTGCACCCAATTGGCCTTGCTCCATCAACCTCCGTCCAATTAACCATGTAGCCAACTAGCTCTAGTACTTAGCCCACGATTGGAGTCGACCCGATGAGCTTTCAGTCCTCTAGTAAGGTAATGCAGAGCATTTTCTTCGTGGCGGTCCACCATGGCCGTCGAGGCAGGTGCTCGGCCAGAGCGTCGCTCCGTGCTCCATTGTTTCAATTAAGCGGTGCTTTTGCGTCGTGTTGACTTGGTTGCCTCGCCCGTATAGCAGTTTCACCAGCGGAGCAGCAGGTCATCGGGGACGCCATCACCGCGCTTGCCGTGAACCAGAGCAACCCCGTGCTCATGGCCAACCACCTTGCCGTGCCCCACGACTTCGTCTAGGCCATACTTCATGTCTCTGGTGAGGCACCTTCGCTCCTAGGGTAGACGGTTGAACTGGTTGAGGTCTAGGATAACCGAGATGCGTTTGCTGCCGTCGGTGAACTGGGTTCGATGCCATTCCCGTGGCCAGCGAGTTGGAGTGTAGTAGCGATTAAAATAAGGCTTCTATCTTGTTGCTCGTAATCTATAGATGGATAAAGGGTAGCGGTAGAGGCATTGAGCTAGGTAATTTCACCGGCGCCGGTGTGCCACGGCCAGACCCCGCCGTGGCACATGGCCACATCTACGCGCTGCATCGTTTTTAGTGTTTGATACCTCGATCTGTTGCACTTCCCTCGTAGAGTGCTAGGGAGGTGATGGTTGAGGCCGAGGAGGTCCGTGCTCATCGGTGTTTGGCCGGAGATGCCGTGGCCTTATTTAGTTCTAGCCAGGGACCCTAAAAAATAGGAATTCGAGTAAGAGTAGGGTGCTAGATGCAAAGGCTGTGACTTAGTTAAATAGTGTTGAGTTAGCTTCACGAATAAGATAGAGAATGGGGGCTCTTTAGCAAAAGAGCCAGCTCGCGCGTGGGTTCCGCTGCGGGCCGTGTCCACGCGCCGTGTGCATGGGCCGTGTTGGTGTGCTACGTAGGCACAAGAGTGGGCTACGCTGCTCGCTCGCGGGCCACGCTGTGGCATTCAGTTTTTCATTTTCCAGTGAATTAGTAAAGGTTTATTCAATTTTGTTTTGAGCTGAACTTTGAAAATGATAGTAAATTATGTAGATGTCCAAAAATAGTGAAACAAAAATTGTTAGGTTCACAAAAATGTTATCTATCTGTTGGTGTAGTTAGTTTAGAGTTAGCTATGATAATGATAGATTCATAAATTAAATTTAGCAAGCTTAGTATTATTTAGCTTAATATTTGTAGGAATTTTTGTTGGAAATCGGTGATAGCTTTAGCCATAAATTTTTACAGTAGGTTTATTAGATTATTATGTGCTCACTGTAATTTTTGTAGCCCTTGAGTTGACTGATATATAGGGTAGCTAATACTCCTTATTTTAGTATATATATAGTAAATCGGTATTAAGAGTAAGAATACCTATAGTTGCTAAGATACTACATGCCATGTTTCATACTTGTAGTGGAAATGATAAGTAACGTAACGTTTTAGTCGGTAGAGCTAGTTTAGTAGCTTAATAGATGTATTCGTATTTTAAGAGTTGTTGTTGTCGTATTACTAAGTGTGGCATCATCTTTTCATGCATGTAGATCATGAGTTGGTAGAGTTCGTGCTTGCGGATGAACAAGACTATGAGGAGATTATTGAGGAGTATGAGGAGGAGATCGTCATGCAGGAGGGAGCCTCGGAGCCATTCGTTGCTAACTTTGTTGACACACTCGCCTGCCCAAGGCAAGCCCTGGTGCATAACCCCTATTTTTTAATGATCGCTGAATATATATATGATGTGCATTTACATTACAGGCGTTTTATGGAAAGTACATGCATAAATATACTTACCTATGAGTCCTACTAGTATAGGTCAAGTAGCTGCTATGCTCAGGGTATCGGTTGCATGAGTAACCTGCCGTTACTCACAATAGGTGAAAATTATGATCACTCATGATAAAATGGTGGAAAGGAAAATGGAGACCGAGCAGAGATATGGTTTGGGTATTGGTGGGTGTAAGAGGTTGTGTCCTACGGCCAACTAGGGCATAGCTTGGTTACACTTTTTCCCTGTCCGTGTCGGTTAAGGACCGGCCATTGCATTGGTCTCTAGGCAAGTCATAGATTTATTATCCCGAGCACATACTTGGGTATGGGCGCAGGGAAGACTTGTTGCTCTCTTGTCATGGGTTCTGGCTCTTTTCAGACCTATTGATTAGAGGCAGGGATGGGGGAGGTCCTTGCACTGCGCTAAGTCCAGGACTTAGGAGTGGGGGCCTGAAGTCCAAGTTTGGACGAAGAGCTGGACCCCATGATAGGAGGGTGATGGGTTGGTCGTGCTTGTGCCTGGGGTACAAGCAGGGCATGTGTTTTCGGGGTACCCAACTGGGGGCATTGATTCGCGAATCACCGGGCAATCCGGTATGGCTTGTCTATGGTCTAGCACCGTAGTAAGAACTGAAAGATGAAAGGTGATGAAATGAAATTGATTGCTCAACTCTTGCTTGAAAGTAGAACAGGTGCTTACATAGAATGGCTAGATAAAGAATTAATCAGGACTGTTAATAATAACATAAATAAGGATTCACTATTAGCATTGCTTTCTGCAAAAAAAGAAACCCAATAAACCATAAAGCTTTGCATATCCCTGGGAGTCGGGAAATTATTCCCACTAGTCGGATAAGTCTTGCGAGTACATTATGTACTCAGAGTTTATTTACCCCTATTGTAGGTAATGCTTGAGGAGTAGGCGTTGTGTGAAGGTTTCTTCTAGTGGGCATAGATGGTCCTTGTTCATTACCGATAGATGTGTATTTTCTTTCCGCTGTTTAACATTCCGCACTCTGAATTTGGAACTGTAATAATATATTTCTAACAACTCTGAATGTATGAAATGGATTAAGTATTTTAACTTGTTCTTATTATTGGATCCTTGGGGAAAATGTGGACTTTTTAGGCTCTCCCTTGGGGTGTGCCTGATGGAACCCGCCTGATGTAGCTTGCTTTCGGGGTGCTTAGTGTTAGTGGAAGACAAGCACCTCCGTAAGGGTGTTATTTCGGGCGGTTCTGCCACAGTGGCCGACCATGCGCAAGAGCCGGCCCCGTGACGCTGTGCTGAGGGGGAGAAAAGGGGCGCTCGGTCGCTCACTCTTTCCCACTCTCACTCACTCGCCCTCGCTCTGCCTCGCTCTCGCTCTCTCATAGCTGAGCCGACCCGCCGTCGCCATTGTCGTCGTGCCTTCGATGAGCTCGCACGGCACTGCCACCATAGCTCCATCCAATCCATGATGTGCATAGCTTCACCGTGAGCCACTCTACCTCCCCGACCCACCATTGCCACCATTTGAGCCCAGGTAATGCGACATTTCACGTCACCGTCGCTGCCATGGCCACAGAGCGCTGCCGAGCTCTGAGCTCACCGTGGCCAGCCATATCTGTTGCTCCCCCTACCTCTATCTCCCTAGGTCCATCATTGCCTTAGGTCATAGATGCTCATGTCATTGTTTATTTAACCGCTACCACCGCAACCGCACAGGAACATGTTGCCGCACCAAGCGTGCCCGCCATGGCTGCGAGCTCAAGCTCGCTGCGGCCGGCCCTCATGAGACTCCACCTTCCCCCTCCTATGTTTGTTTTTGAGCTTCCATGAACCGTCGTGCCTACCCTGAAGATGGAGACCCATCACTGACCACCGGCACGCTAGAACGGCATGCACCACACCGCCGTGCTCTTGCCGCCGTGCCACGATGCACGTGGCCGAGCTCACCAGCGCTTTGCCGAATCCTAACACTAGCCCTAGGTCATCAAGTAGGTCACCCTAAATCCTTAACCGAGCTTGGGAGAGCTTGGCTTTGCCAAGAACGGCAATGGCGTGACCTCGCACTTCCGCCATGCCACCGTGCTCGCCGCCGCCGTGGCTAATTGCCGTAATCGGCTCAACCACCTGCACCACTAGACGCGGGTTGACGAGGGGAGCACGATGGTGGTGGTGGTTTCGCTGGAGACCTTGCCGTCGGCGAGTTCTTGCCAGTCAAGCTTGGGTCCCGTTGACCCATGGGGCCCAGCTGTCGGTGCCTGGGTGTGCTGTGTCGGGTGTACATAGCATTTAGGGTTTTGTTTGTTTTTCTTTATTCTTTTCTAGTTTTGAATGCAAAGTTTGGAAATTCATTACTAGAGCTAAGGTTGTCCAATTCGAGTGAACCAAATTTTGTTGGATTCATCATAAAGTGTACTATTTGATAAAAATATGAAACTTGCTGTTTGGAGTAGGTTTCTGTGTGAATTAAATTAAGTTGTTTAAGTGCTTTTCAAAAGGCCTTTATCTTGTAAAATGAATAACTTGAGTTAGGGAGGTGGTAAAAATGTGATTCCAATTTTGTTAGTCTTGTGTTGACATGCTCTAACTAGAAAAAATACTAAACCCATAGTAGGCATACTCAAAATATGGTCTTCCTATTTAACCATGATTAATTGCTAGTTTCTAGTGAAAATAAATGGGGTAAAAATACATAACTTATGATCATGCAATTTTTTACATAGTGTTATGGTGCTAGAATGAAAGTAAGAAAAATATGAAATATGTTGTTTGACACTTTTCACTTTGCTAAGCTATTTTTGCTAAAATAAGCCTATGCAACTTGTAATTTTTGTAGAGGTGGCTATGCTTATCCAAATGGCATGAAATTTGTACAGTAGACTATTGGGGTCATATGTAAGCTACAATGATTTTCTCGGAATTTATTGTGCACTAGAAGTATTTATCTTCTAAATCGCCCTATTATATAAGGAAATTAATAAATGCACCTAAGTAAATTATTTGGGCTTAACCATGGTATTTTCTATGGTTCTTGTGATGCATCTGATGTGTTGATATTGGTAGTTATGCTCAAAGTTAATTGGTTATAGGCAGCTAGTTAATTATTGCTCTATAACTCAACTAGATGGCTGCATGTGTAGTTTCTGTTGTGGTGACAAATTCATGATGATAATGATCTTTTCTGTGAAACTTGTCAAAAATAAAGTTGTATATAACTTACTCATCTTGCTTGTCCTAAAATTTCATGGTCATAGGCCTAATTCTTTAAGAGTTATAGCTGTTAGAAGTCTGCTTTCAGATTTGCTTATCCTCTTGATAGATCTGAAAGATTGAATTGTTTGACCTAGATAGCTACTGAATCTCCTTAATATGATTAAAAGAAAGTTATAGGCAATTTCATAAGCTTTCTATAAAGTCCACAACCATATTGTTTGGATGCGTATAACTCCAGTTATAGTCAAAACAAGTGGCTGTTGTCTTGCAGTCCAGAAAATATTTTGATAGGTGTTTGTTTAATTACTAGAGAGGTGATATGCACCCACTCAGTAAAAGAAAGTTAATTTTGTTATCACCTTAATAACTTGCTGCCATGGACATTTAGGAAATATGCATTTCATCATATCATATCATCCATGTCATTATCTATGCATCATTGATATCTTATTTCAAGATCATGCATATAGGCTCGCCCGAAGGAGTAACCCTACTAGAATTCAAACAAGAGGCGGAGGACAATCAAGGGACACCCCAACCCACAGCTCCCGAAGGAGAGGAGATGGCCACTGATGAACTTCTAGAGTGCCCTGATCACTGACCCACCTCTTTCCTGAAAGGCAAGCCTCGGAGCATTCTAAGCCTCCTATGTTTTATAAAATATCACTTGAGTCCTTTATGTTTGATGCATTATGTTATAAGAGTTGATTTGGAAACACTTGATGCATAGAAATACCTTATCCAGATATATACTTTAAACCCTGTGTAGGTGTGAGATGTTGTTTTAAAAACTACTTTGCTTCCGCTACTACTTTATTTGAACTTGGTTTGTAATAACTTTAATCGCACTCTGATGTATGGCAATGTATTTGTGAACTCTATGCAACATGTGGCATGTATGTTGAATCATGTAACAACCACCTACCGCATTGAACGAACCAGCCCGCAAGGGGTCAACCTCCAAGCTCAAACCAGAAATGACTTTGAACCCGTGCCTAATATACACAAATATCAGCGCCTCCACGATCACTTCATGATCGCAAAGACGCTCGAGAAATACTATCGGGTTATGATAGCCTGGGTATCTCAAGGCACCGATTAGTAAGCCACTCAGGCGGCCCACGACAAATGACCTAGTACAAGCCCAAGCGATCGAGGCCCAACTAAGCTATGAAGGCTTAGGCCAAGTGCTGAGATAGGGGGTCGGCCATGACCTTTTCCCCCTCCCTTCACCATACGCTGCCCAGCTCCGCATGACCTCTCCTTCGTCCTGACCCCTAGGTGGGATGGAGAAGGGTCGAGCTCCACCAAGTACGCCTGCTCTAACCAGGGCAGGCATGCCCCACATAGTCTGCCAGGGCTGAGGGGACAACTATCCCCTCAGTCTGGACAAACACCATCCTCGTGCCATGCCGCATAGACAAGACAGCACCGCCTGGCGGTGACGACAGGTACGATGAACCACCGTCCAAATACAGTCCGATAGGATGGGCGTACAGCCCCACTCATCATGGGATAGGGCTCACGACTATGGCCTTGGCTTCCAAGGCCAACCATGCCAACAAAGGCCAAGACCCCGATGCTCGGGATCGTGGCTACTACCTCCACGACCAACAAAGACAACCGATGACCCGGAGCGGCTACCTACTCCGGTACGATGACCCCGGGAGACTAGGAGATGATGAGGAAGGCTACGATAAGACCATGTCGCACAGGACCGCTAGCGAACCATCACCATGCCAACCGTGCCGCCCACGCCCGTTACTGTGGCATCACGCCACCCCATGCCGCGACATGGGTACAAGACCATGACGACAATCACGTTCGGACGTACGATGACGCCAAGACAAGACGACCTTCCTTGCAAGCCAAGATAGCTAGTTTTCCTCCCTCAGTCTCACGACCGCTCGGTCAGGAGAACCTAATTCTTTGTACGTGACCCGGCCCCGGACTCTATATAAGGGCAGCCAGGGCACCCCTCTAAGGCATGACGAATAGACGAACTCTCGAGACTTCATTCGGACAGTCCCTCTCCACTCTCCTACCTCTTTCACTCTTCTTGCATACCCCATTATAAGAACTTCAGAGCATTCAACCGAGGAACACGCACTCGATCTTTCTCTATGACTGGACATAGGACTCTAGCTTGAACCAGTATAATTTCTTGTGTCTTTGGATGCTACCATCGTCTTCCTGGAGCAGTGCGACATTCGTATAAATTCACTTGTCAGGTTAAAACACCGACACATATTTTATACAGGGAAAAGTGAAAATTTGCAAACTTCGAGCAACAACAATTCAAATTATACACAAGTTTAGGACATAAAACTTGTATCAATAAATTTGTATTCAAAGTGTCTTTGAGATAATATTGATCCTTTAGTAAATGACAATGTATTTTAAAAAGAAATTAAGAGCCAAAATATATTTTGTATAAATTTTACTTCATCCAAATAAATTTATTATTTCTGAGTTATTAATAGGTGAAGTGTCGCAGTCCATTGATCCTAACAATATTTTTTAGAAAAAGGAATTTATATTCTGGCCTCTGCATAAGTTATGCACTTAACCATCCCTTATTACAAGTCCAGCTTCCGGCTGCAAAAAGCAAACTCTCAAAGAGGAGACAAAACAAAGAAATAAACTCATGCACCAAACTAAGTCTATTATTAGAAGACAGCCACCCATACTTGGCGAAGATCTCCGTTGATGCAGTCTCTAACATACGACTTGGCTTGTCGTTCTCCTTTTTGAAGGATGGACCAAAAGCGTGTCCAATATATGGCCCTAAAAATAACCTGCAAGTAAGAATAAATTCTCTTTTTGTCAAAAATCACATCATTTTGGCTCAACTAAATAGACCAAATAATTGCAATTGCTCTCACACAAACTTAGGATGGCAATTTAGAGTCTACTTGTCTCTGCCAAGGCCCAAGAAAATGTTTTGTGTTTCTGGGTGGTCGTAACCCAAAAGCAACCTGAACCACTCTCCAAACAAAATGTGCCACATGATAATAAAAAACAAGTGTTGAATAGTTTCTTTATTGTTACAAAAGCAACAAGTTTCAACACATTTCCAATTCTTCTTGAAAAGATTGTCTTCAGTTAAAATTACCTGCTTCATAAAGAACCAAATGAAAACCTTAATTTTAAGTGGCAATTTTAATTTCCAAATGGCCTTATGAACAGGAAGCGCAATTTGGTTTACTAAATGTTTATACATTGATTGTGACAGTAGCAAATCCACTTGGCTTGCGGACTGGAGTTATCAAGGAAGAACACCTATGATCCACCATGATCCCGCATGCCATGGATTGTGCAAAAACAGCGAACCGCAACCAACAAAACCAGAAGTGAAGTTTCGCTAGGAAAGCAGTACATAATATGCTTTGGTGCCGACAGTCGTCCGGACGGGGCACGCAAATGGTCCATCGATGCACCAGCCTGACGTGGCTCAAGGCTGCCCGGTCACCAGCACAGCAATGCCAAGGGTATTTGGGATCAACTATAGCATGCATGCAACTGCAGTAGTAGTAATAGCTTAGCATTCCTTCTCTCTCTCTCTTTTCTTGAGTGATGAATGATGATGAATAATAACTCGTCACCTAATCGCCTGCAACCTACTACCGTGCCTGAAAATTTCCGCAGCTTACTGTCACTGCACTAGTTAGAGAGGTGATGCGAAGAACAACACACTAGTAGAGAAACGACTTTTGATCCACCTCGAAATTTGGCTTTAGTCCCGGCATTTTTCGCGCCCTGGGACTAAAGAAAACCTTTAGCCCCAGTTGGTAGCTCCAACCAGGACTAAAGGTCCCTGCCCAACGGCTACTGCGGCAGGCTTTTGCTGCAGGGGACCTTTAGTCCCGGTTGGAGCTACCAACCGGGACTAAAGGTTAACTTTTACTCCCGATTGGTTGCTCCAACCGGAAGTAAAAGTCTACTTCCGGCTGGAGGCTCCGTCTGGGACTAGAAAGGGACCTTTAGTCCCGGTTGCTGTCTCCAACCGGGACTAAAGATCCCCTCCTATATACCCCTTCTTCCTCCCTGAGCCCGAGCCACTTCGAGCTCAGTGTTCTTGCTTCATCGCCGGCCTCTCTTCTTCCTCGTCGCCGGTAATCACAAGATTTCTTCGATTCCTCCATCGATTCTTCGGTTCTGAAGGTTACCAACTTTATACTCTCATGTTTCATCAGTAGCATATCTCATTTTATAGACTAGATATATGTGGTTTTTTTATGGTGGATTTTTTTATTTGTAAGCCATTTAAGCTCAAAATCACTTTAAAGTTTGCATATTTGGATGAAGGAAGGTTAAAGTAGTTATTCAAAACTAGTATTCAGCTTTCATTTCTAGCATGCATAGCACACTTCATGGTTTAGAGATATAGAGAATTTTAGAGTTTTTTTAATTTTATTTGTTTATAAAATGAGAAATTTATATTATATTAAAAATGAGTATAGAGAGTAGATGGCAACTGCTTCCGGGTCCTCGGCCTCTCATCGGGTTCCAAAGTGACTAAGGCCGGACCTCCCTCTCATTGCATTCGGCAAGTGTGAGGAGAAGATTGTGATGGAGTACCAGGTGAGGAAGGAGTGTCGTAACAAGGGCCTGTATCTTCTACAAGTGTCCAGATCGCAATGTGAGTTATTTTGTCGCATTTGATGATTATGGTTAATTTATACTTATTTTCATGATGATTGTGATTAAAGTTCTAATTTTTTGTTTTAATTTCAGTGGGATGGCACTGGATGTTTAGGCTGGTACTGGGAGGAAGAAGTATGTTGAAAACGTGCAAAACTCTCTTGCACAGACGGCTACGGCGGCTGATGAGGCAGTGATCCTGCGGAAGAAGCCCATAGATGTTGAACAAACGCAAGATCTGTCTGTTTTAGTTGGGATTGGTCGTGAAATCCTTATGCTGCTAAAGTGCATTTTAGCTTTAGTTTTTTAGTGGTAGTTGGGATTGTCTATATTGTAGCGAGACTTTCATAAATTAATACCTTGTGTGGTGGCATGCATGTCGTATAATTAACTAATTATGTTCTAGGTTTTAATATGGTATGTATGTCATGTAATGCAGATGAGCCGGCATTGGATGTACAATGCTGGTCGCCACTCCTAAGAGTTCATTGAGGGCGTGCATTCTTTCTTATGTGTGGCCGAGGCAAACAAACGCGATTGTTTCATGTGCTGCCCATGTGCCATATGTAAGAATTTGAAGGAATATGCTAGCTCAAGGAGTCTTCATTCACACTTGTTGAAGTTGGGTTTCATGCCAAACTATATTTGTTGGACGAAGCACAGGAGAAACCGGGGTTGTAATGGAAGAAGGTGAAGAAGAACAATGAGACGATGATGACATTATTGCTGAATATGGTGCCTTCAATGATACTGCAATGGGGGAAGCTGAAGAAGAGGTAGGGGCAGAAGATGAGCCCGCTAGTGATCTTGGTCAGGCCATTCGTGACGCACAAAGAGAATGCGAAAGTGAAAAGGAGAAGATCAAGTTCGAGTGCATGCTAGAGGATCACAAGAAATTGCTATACCCAACTTGTGATGCGGGGTAGAAAAAGTTAGGTACCACACTGGAATTGCTGCAATGGAAGGCAAAGAATGGTGTATCTGACAAGGGATTTGGGGAGTTACTGAAAATCCAAAAGAATATGCTTCCTGAAGGATAACGAATTGCCCGCCACTACATACGAAGCAAAACAGGTAGTCTGCCCTTTGGGATTAGAAATCCAGAAGATACATGCATGTCCTAATGACTGCATCCTCTACCGTGGCGAGGAGTATGAGAAGTTAGATGTATGCCCGGTATGTCATGCATCGCGGTATAAGATCAGGCGAGATGACTCTGGTGATGTTGAGGGCAAACGTCCCACGAAAAAAATCCCTACCAAGATTATGTGGTATGCTCCTATAATACCACACTTGAAACGTCTGTTCAGAAACAAAGACCATGCAAAGTTGTTGTGATGGCACATTTGACGGAGATCTTTGTGGGCAACTTCCTAGGGCACGTACAAATGCCCTAGAAACCCGTGGGACCTCAAGAACTATCGCTAGAAGGCCGATGAAACCCTCCGCGGGTACATCCGGCGCTTCTCTCGGCAGTGCAACGAGCTTCCCTAATGTCGCCGACGCCGACGTGATAGGAGCCTTCCTATCCGGGACAACTTGCGAATCCCTGGTCCACAAGCTAGGACGCAGGGGCCCACGGACTACCAAGGAACTTCTGGATATCGCCACCAGTCACGCCTCTGGTGAGGAGGCGGTCGGAGCCATCTTGGACCGCTCCGATGGAAAGACGAGGCGGGACGAGGATGCCGGCGAAGGTGCCTCCAACCATCCCGCCAAAATGAAAAATAAGAAGCAACGGCGCGACAACTCGCTCATGGCCGCTGCCGACCACAAAGGTGGCCGGAAGCCCATGGAGGGCACTCCGAACCACTTCGAGAAAATGCTCGTGGGGCCATGCCCAAACCACGCCTTCCTGGCCAAGCATCTATACAAGTATTGCGGCCTCATGCGCAAATACTTGTCCGGGGGCCTTAACAAAGGAGAGCAGGGGAAGGAACCTATTCCCGCCACAGACGACATAGAGGAGAAGGACGACGCCTTCCCAACGCCGACTGGCGCCCTCATGATCTTCGAAGGATCAACGGCCTATGACTCCAAGCGCCGCTAGAAGGTCACGTGCCACGAGGTCTATACAGCCGGACCGGCCACGCCTGGCTTCCTCCGGTGGTCGAAATCTGCCATAACCTTTGACCAGACCAACCATTCGGATGCCGTCCCACACCCAGGAAGGTACCCGCTTGTCGTCAATCCGATCATTGGTCCAAAGCGGCTCATGAAAGTACTAATGGATGGAGGCAGTGGCCTCAACATCATGTACGCCAAGACGCTTGACGAGATGGGCGTCGACCGAACGAACCTCCATCCCATCCGAGCGCCTTTCCATGGCGTTGTGCCTGGTAGGCAAGCCGTGCCACTAGGGCAGATCGATCTACCCGTCACTTTCGGGGATCGGTCCAATTACCGGACTGAGACCCTCACCTTCGACGTAGTGGGGTTCCTGGGGACTTTCCACGCCATCCTGGGATGACCATGCTACGTGAAGTTCATGGCCGTCCCCAATTATACGTACCTTAAGCTAAAGATGTCGGGCCCCCGCGGGGTCATCACCATCGGCACCTCCTTCTAGCGCACTTACGAGTGCAAAGTCGAATGCCGCGGACACGCATCCATAGTCATCGCCTCCGAGGAGCTCGCCACCCTTAGGGAGGAGGTCATTGAAGAAGCACCCAACGCGAAGAGGTCGTCCAGGTCGTTCGAATCGGCGGAAGGACCCAAGGAGGTCCTCTTGGACCCCAGCAACTCCGAGGGCAAAAAAGTCCGTATCGGGACCGTGCTCTCCTCTGAATAGGAAAGCGCGCTTGTCGACTTCCTCCGTGATAACAAATACATCTTTGCGTGGAAACCCTCGGATATGCCAGGCATCCCGAGGGAGGTCACCGAGCATACCTTAAAAATTCACCCGGGCTCCAAGCCGGTGAAGCAACGCCTGTGCCGCTTCGACGAGGAGAAACGCAGGGCCATCGGCGAGGAGATAGCCAAACTGTTGGCCACAGGATTCATTAAGGAAGTATACCACCCAGAGTGGTTAGCAAATCCTGTTCTTGTGCAAAAAAGAGCGGGAAATGGAGAATGTGTGTCGATTACAAAGGCCTCAACAAGGCGTGTCCAAAGGATCCGTTTCCTTTACCACGAATAGACCAAATAGTCGATTCCACCTCGGGGTGCGAAACCCTCTACTTCCTTGACGCATACTCCGGCTACCACCAAATCATGATGAAAGAGTCCGACCAGCTCGCGACATCTTTTATCACCCCTTCGGATCGTTCTGCTACATTTCAATGTCGTTCGGTCTGAAGAACGCTGGGGCAACTTACCAGCGCTGTATGCTCAATTGCTTCGGGGACCTCATCGGGCGGACCATTGAGGCCTATGTCGACGACATCGTAGTCAAGTCCAAGCGAGCTGACCACCTTGTCGCCGACCTTGAACAAACCTTTAGCAAACTCCAGGCAAACGGCATCAAACTCAATCTCGAAAAATGTGTTTTCGGGGTTCCGAGGAGCATGCTGCTCGGCTTCATTGTTTTCAAGCACGGCATCGAAGCCAACCTAAAAAAAATATCAGCCATTACAAAGATGGGCACGATCCAAAACATAAAGGGGGTTCAGCAGGATCACAGGGTGCCTTGCCACCCTCAGCCGATTCATTTCACGCCTCGGCGAACAAGGACTCCCCCTTTATCGACTCCTAAAGAAATCCGACCAGCTTTGAGTGGATAGCCGAGGCTTAGGAGGTGCTTGACATGGTTAAGCAATTTCTAACTAAACCTCCGGTCCTAGTACCTCCATGCAACCGAGAATCCCTCCTACTGTATATATCGGCCACCACGCAAGTGGTCAGCTCCGCCTTAGTGGTAGAGCAAGAGGAAGTGGGGCATGCCTTCAAGGTACAGCACCCTGTGTATTTTATTAGCGAGGTGCTATTCGACTCCAAAACCCGCTACTCCCAAATCTAGAAACTCCTATACACCGTCCTCATCACCAAGAGGAAGCTACACCACTACTTCGAGTCATACCCTGTGACAGTAGTGACATCGTTCCCCCTCGGTGAGGTTGTTCATTGCCAGGACGCTACTGGGAAGAACTGCAAAGTGGGCACTCGAGATGATGGATCAAGGCATTACTTATGCCCCTCGAACAACGATCAAATCCTAGGTGCTGGCTGACTTCATCGCAGAATGGACCGAGGTCTAGATGCCACCAGCAGTCGTCGATCAAGAGTACTAGACAATGTACTTCGATAGATCACTGATGAAGAAAGGCACCAGCGCGGGACTAGTCTTTGTATCTCCATAGGGATCCGCATGAGGTACATGGTTCGGCTCCATTTTCCCTCATCAAACAATACTACAGAATACGAAGCGCTCATCAACGGCCTACGAATCGCCATCGAGCTGGGCATCCAACGCCTCGATGTTAGGGGCAACTCCTAGCTAGTCGTCAACCAGGTCATGAAGGAGTCGAGCTGCCACGACGCCAAGATGGAGGCATACTATCAAGAAGTCCGATGGCTGGACGACAGATTTGATGGCCTTGAACTCAATCACATCCCAAGGCGCCTCAACGAAGCAGCCGACACGCTCACGAAAACAGCGTCTGGCCAAGAGCCAGTCCCGACAGGTGTCTTTGCCAGCGATCAACACAAACCCTCGGTATGCTACACGGGGTCGGAACAAGCCGACGATGTTCCATCTAGTCTGACCCCAAGGGCCGATCTGCCAACTGCTCCGCCTGACCCCGAGGTTATGGAGCTTGAAGAGGACCCAGCAGCGGAGTTTGACCCTCCTGATGACTGGAGAACGCTTTACCTCGACTACCTCCTCCACGACATACTACCAGCGGAGAAGATGGAAGCCCGATGGCTCACACGTCGCGCCAAGTCCTTCATTCTTGTAGAGGGCAAACTCTACAAACGGAGTCACATCGGGATCCTACAGCTCTGTATCCCTGGCAAACAGGGAAAACTCCTGCTGGGTGATATCCACGGTGGAGTCTGTGGTCATCATGCCACACCAAGAACCTTGGTTGGGAATGCATTCCGACAAGGCTTCTACTGGCCCACCGCAGTAGCCGATGCCAAGCAAATTGTACGCACCTGTGAAGGGTGTCAGTACTACGCTCAGCAAACTCACCTCTCGGCCCAAGCTCTCTAGATGATCCCCATCATGTGGCCCTTCACGGTCTAGGGGGCTCGAACCTAGTTGGGCCACTCAAAAAGGCGCCCGGGGGCTTCACCCACCTACTTGTCATGATAGACAAGTTCACAAAATGGATTTAACCTCGATCGATCTCCACGATCAAATCCGAGCAAGCTGTGCTATTCTTCCTCGACATCATCCATCGCTTTGGAGTACCGAACTCCATCATCACAGACAACAGCACGTAGTTCACCGGCAGGAAATTCATTCGATTCTACGATGAACAACACATCCGGATCGATTGGGCAGCCGTCGCACACCCTCGGACGAACGGGCAGGTCGAGTGCGCAAACGGCATGCTCCTTCAAGGCCTCAAGCCTAGAATTTTCAACCGGTTGAACAAGTTCGGCGCGCTGCTAGCTCGCTGAGCTCCCAGCCGTGCTCTAGAGCCTAAGGACAACTCCTAGCCGGGCCACCGGCTACACATCCTTCTTCATGGTCTACGGTTCCAAGGCCGTTCTCCCAATGGACCTTGACTATGGAGCACCAAGAATCAGAGCATACGACGAACAGGGGGCCGAGGCATCTCACCAAGATGCCATGGACCAGCTAGATGAATCCCGCGACATCGCCCTCCTCCGTTCGGCTAAGTACCAGCAGGCGTTGCGATGGTACCATAGCCGATGGGTACGGGGTCGAGCCTTCAACATCGGGGACCTTGTCCTTCGCCTTGTGTAGAGCAACAAGGACTGCCACAAACTCTCACCGCCCTAGGAGGGGCCCTACGTCATCGCGGAAGTACTTTGCTCGGGCGCCTACAAATTGAAAACCATCAACGGCGAGGTCTTCGCCAACGCCTAGAACATTGAGCAGCTACGTCGTTTCTACCCTTAAATAAATGCAAACTCTTCCTTATCAGTTTTTGTCATTACAAAACCTCGATCTTTAGTGACTTCCGACCCCTGCAAATTGCGAGGGGTCAGACCTCACTCGAGGGCTGACATGAATAATACAAGTACGCTTGCAAAAACTTCCTATGTTATATTTGCAAACATTCTCTAAGTTTTCCGTTCCTCTCATAAACAAGTCCTAAGGACTAAGATTTCAGGAACAAATTCTGAATACAACTGGTAGGACTACGGGAGACCCACGCCCCAGCGGCTGCAACCTCTTTGCTCACCAGCGCAATCAGAATTAGTTCGCCCGCGTTCCTAGTTTCTTACGACTTAGACCATGTGAAGGGTCAGAGGGCACTAAAACCGCTTCTACAAAAAGAGAAAGTTAAAAAACTGCTTGCAATAGCAAAAGATGAAAATTTATTCATTTTTGCACAAATTCGCCACTTACAAAGTGATTTCATTACAAAAAGGACTAATATACTTGTAAATTCAGAGGACTGTTTACTTGGGGGCTTCCCCACAAAATTATTCAATTACAGTCTCTGCCTAGCTTTACTACAAGTACTACTACGGTCGCCGCGCCACGCTCTCCATCGACGACGCCCAAGGCATGTACATGGGCTAGTTCGTCCACTAGGGCCACTGCGCCAAGCTCTCCATCAGCGACACCCGGGGCATGTACACAGGCCAGTGCGTCTACTGCGGCCGCCGCACCACGCTCTCCATCGGCGGCATCCTACCACTTCGCGGGGTCCTTGAAGGCGCCGTCACCTGCAGTGTCGAGCTCCACGCCGACAACTGCGGCGCCTCTGCCAGGGCGTCCGGGGACTACGCCATCGTCGTCAGCCGCAACCTCGATAGCGACACCTCCACCGGGGCGTCCAGGGACTACGCCATCGTCGTTAGCCACAACCCTGACAATGGTGTCAGGGCAGGAAACGCCTCTCGCCAAAGGAGGGACACAGCTAACGATGGCAAAGTCGACGACATACGGTGCCCTCCAGCGCTCCTCCTCCTTTGGCAGTAGCGACTCCTTAGCAAGGGTGGCTTGCACCATCTCATCTGTGTTGGATGACCTCTGGCTCTACATCACGCTCTAGATTCACGAGCGGATTTGTGAGTTTTCTCTCTCTGGCATTACCCTTCCTCACTCAGGAACCACCGTGACACATGGACGCATTCAGTGGAAAGGAAGAAGAAGGAGAGGTAGCAGCTCAGAGGCAGAAGAAGAGGTGGGATGAGAACTCCCCTCCCCTCCCTATTTAAAGAGGAGGCGCTGCTGCTAAGGAAAGGCGAAAGGTTGGACAAAAAACTCTCTCCCTTCCCCTCCTTAAATATGAAATCAATGCTGATAGACACCTGAGGGGATGCGCCAGAACTGATGGGACGCGCCCCGGTCGATGAGGTGCCCCCCGGTCAAACGGGACACTGCCTAGGTATGGCCCGCCACTGACCCGCTCTAGACATGGCAATTAAGGTGCCCACATGGGCAGACGACCCTTCGCCTCCCCATGCAGGACCACAAAATGATCCGACGATAGGACCTCTATGAAGGGGAGCCCAACAGATCTCCTGGGTTGACCATGCGGCCTAGGAGAGACGACGAACGAATGTCCAAAGAAAGATAAGCATCTCTGCCTTCTTACTTTACGCGTTAAATTCATTACCGAGCTTTCGACCCCATCAAACAGCAGGGACAGGAACATCACTCAGGGGCTGCCGAGGATGTCTACCAGTCTAGACATCCTCCTCACCCGACCCCTTCCGTACGCTTGAAACCAGGGGCGTAGAATACGGGCATAGAACTTTGAGTAAAACTGGACGAACTAGCAGACCCTACGCCCTGATAGCTACGGTGTTTCTGTTCACCAGAATAATCATACTCAACGCCCCCCGTGTCTCCAGCTTCGACATCTGCCTTCTCAAGAAAGGTTCAGAGGGGTCGGCCTACAGAATCTCCCCCAAAGGAGAAGCTATCATGGTCGCCCATGTCAATCGAACTGGCTCGGATCACCACCGAGATACAAAAAACAAAGAATAGCGATTCTTATGCAGGTTACTCCAACCTCGTCGCAAACATCAGGGCCTAAACCCCGCACAAACACATCTGGTAGGAGCTTTTTCGTCACTCATGCCACCAAGGTAACATTACCGACCCTGCCTTTATTTCGATTAAATTATACATTCAAACATTGCCTATGCAAAACATTACATCCCAACGCTTCGTGTCGCATCACAAAATGGCCGTCGCCTCATTCGATATAGGTGGCAGCAGGCCGAGGTTTGAAGGCTAGCCCACGAAGGGCTCAAGGCCACCTCGTGCCAAATAGAGCCAGGGAGAAATAACTAAGACGAGCCCCAGCGGCCCTGCTCGACCCCGCTCAGAAGCAGATAGGGACGTCTCAACCTTTTCTCGTTCGATTCTAACCCCGAGCTAAACCCACAGAATCTCCATCGAGGAGAGGCCATCGGGCCACCTGAGCCTATTGAACGGCTCGGGCATCAGCCAGGAGGTGGGTTAAGAAGTTGTGGAATGCCACCAGAGGGCTCTACCGACCCCATCAGCAAATGATGGACCCAGATTCCACACGAACATACCGTTAGCGAGCTCATTGAGCGCGATACTCGAGCCGTCGAGGCAAGTGTCGTCTACTCAGCCCCTCCGATTACGAAAATTAAGGACGAGGTAACGCATGAAACACGGCCGACCCCTATCAGACCCTAACAGGGCTCAGGGGCTCGAGCCGCTCGATGCAGGGACATAGGTTCAAAGACCCCCTTTGCCGAGCCCATAGAGTCCCCATTTAGTGAATTCTGTTGGAAGGCTAGGTGGGGAATAGTGGAACATCATCCAAGGACTTTGCCGACCCTATCACAAAACCACGGAATGGGATTCCATCTAAACATCCCCCTTGGCAAGCTCATCGGGCACACCATCGCTCCGGTCTCCAGTAACACCCGACCCCAGCAACCCCAAGGGGTCAGATCTCACTCAGGGGCTAGTAAAGGTACGGCTACCTCCCTTCCTCTTTTCGAAACAATCATTACATTAGATTCCCTCCTCGCGTCAAGACCAGCGGCAAGATTCAGGGGAACAGATTGGTAAGACCGCAAAAAACCAACCAGACGGCCATGGGTAGAAGGTGAAATCAAACAAAATGAAATTACAAAGCAAAATCACGAAACTACGTCCAGACTCAAAAATACCAACACTTGTTCACATATTACATATAAGTTGTGCTCAAAATTATTCGACTAACTACTCCCACGAAGGGAGAAACATTTCTTTCAGATTATCCGCTAGGTTTTTCACAAGGGGAGCCACCACCTTCTCAATTGCCTCTAGCTCAGCATCCTCATAGGTAGGCGGGAAACCTTCGCTCATCACCTCTAGGTTGATCTCCTTCTCGTAATGAGCATGGGTGACGGTGAAGGCCTGGGGGATCCCGGCGCGAAAAGCACTCTCCTCAAGCTGGCCCACCCGAGCCATGATACTAGCGGCATGGGTCGCAAGCGAGCTGGCCCCCTCCTCTTGTGCCACCTGTAGGTTGCCGCAGACTGCTAGAACGGCGAGGGATAGGAGATCATAATCATCACCTTCAGCTTGAAGAAGCTACCGCGCCTCGGCAAGATCGGTGCGCAAACCGGCAGAAACCTCTTCGGCATCCAACTGTCGGGTCACCTCGACTCCAAGATCCATCTGGCGTGCCTTGGCCTCCCGACGCGCTTCATCGTGCTCTCGGGTCGTCCGCTCGATCACTGCGGCATCCTAGTTCGCCTTCTCCTGCAACATTGCGGACCTCTCCTTAGCCTTTAGCTTGAGGTCCCGCTCTGTCTATAGCTCCGCTAGGAGCTCGCTGGCTTTCTCACTAGCCACGGCATTCTTCTGCAGTAGCTCATCTCACTCCTTTCGGAGCCTGGCGATCTCCTCCTCATCTAGCTTTGTCCTCGCCGACAAGTCCTCAAACATCCCATGGGCATCCTCCGCGTCCTGACACGCCTGGGCCTCCCACTGCTGGGCGGCAGCAAGCTGCGCACCCACATCTCCTTGTAGCCTGGGCCTCCTCAGCAAGGCGATCCCATTCCACCTTCTGTTCATGAAGGAACTAGGATTTGCTCCGACTGCGAGCAACAATGACCTAAAAAGAAGACTGGTATCAAAAATACAAAAACACAAAAGCACTTGAAGGAGGAAAACAAGGAAGAACGAGTAGATACCTGGCTAGTAGGAATGATAATTTCACACAGGGCCCTCTGACCTAGTCCAAGGCATTCATCATTGTCGAAAACCCAAAGTCAAGACTTTCCTGCTCCATGCTCTCGGAATGGTCATCGAGCGTGAAAAGGGCCGACGTTGGGTTCTGAGCGTCCATCCACTAAAGCGGCGGCTCGCCCTGCATAGGGGAGCGGCTGTCTCCCGACAAAGGGGCCAGAGGCGACTTCCTCCTGATCCTATGCGGCACCACCGCCACGCCCAACGACCCTCTGGCCATGTCTGCCTCCATCCAGCCCGCCTCGTCCGCCATGGCCTAGGCCACCGACGGCATCGACTACGCCACCCCCTCAGATGCCATCACGGCAACATCTAGCCCGCCGGGCTTAGTACAGTCGCGGCCAATTCCACCTAGGTCTCTGGCGGCATGAACTGCACTATGCTCTCCGGCACCACCTCTGTCGGCGATACTAGACCCTCGACTGGCTGTACCACGCCCGCCATAGAAGATGTTGCCTACTCAGCAACCACCGAGGGCGCGGGCGCCACCACAGGCGCTGTTGGATCAGCCAACACGGCTCCAACATCGGCACCACTCCTACCTGAAATAGGGGCGATGTCGGGCAGTGCCATCTGTCCCACCTGAATGGCGAGGCTCTTCTTGGGCGCCAGCCCTAGGGAGTGGCCCGTCCGCAAGAACCTACACAAAGGTAAAAGCCATTAGATCAAAATAGAAAAAAAGATGAAAATAGGTGAACCAGCGGCTTACGCTGACGCCTTCGGCCGACGAAAGCGTTTTGGGGGCGGATCCCCAGATCCCTGCCCCGACTCATCTAGGCGGGACCGTTTCAAGCCTACCCCCTGCGCTACGGCAGGGGTACTCATCTCCCTTACCTCATGGGGCGTGGCACCAGAGCCGCTCCCCTCCACCGTCTCATGGGACATGGCACCAGTGCAACTCCCCTCCACCATCACCTCGGGGTTGGTGGTGGTAGGCCCGCCTTCCCCCATCCACCGATCCTCGGGCGGCACGCCGTGCGAAGCGGCAGACTCTCTGGCCTCCACCGACCTCACCGACTCGCTTCCCTCCATGTGGAACGAGAAGGGTCCCTACACGGATGGGTGGGCACTTGTCAGCGTGTCCTCATCCCCCAGGATGCCCCAATCCACATCGATGGCTACCTCGTCGTCATCGTCATCGTCATCATCGTCGTCGTCGTCATCACTGCTCACGTCCTCTCTCCGATCACGTGCTTCCTGCTTCAGTCGTTTCTTCTTCTTCATCTGCTCCCTTGCATTCTTGTCCCGCTCGGCTATGAGTCGATTCGCCGCCACCATGGCCTTGTCCTTTGGTAGCGGAACCGGACTATCTTTGAAGACTAGCCCCCCCCCCCCCGGCTAGTCCCAATGTCGCAAAAGCTAGTATCAAAAAAATAGAGATTCAGGAAAGAGAAAGAGCACGAGAGAAGAAGACTTACGAATTCGAAGAACCTAGGTTCTGGCCACATTTGGGGATGTCCAGGCACCGGATACACAATGTCGAGGACACCGCCTGCGGAATCCTTCGTTGGCTCCGTCGCCTCCTTAATGCGCTGCACCACTTTCGAGAAAGGGAACGCCTCATCAACAAGCATCGTCCCCTTGAACAACATCCTAGGCATCATCCGATGTAGGGGAAACATGCGCGCCATCAGCGGTGCCACCCTCCTTGCATGATAGGCACCGATAATCCCTGCCCCCTTTACGCCCCGTTCCTTCAAGACTTGGAGGGCAGAAAGAAGGTCAGAAAGGTGTTTCTTGTCTTTGAACTGGATGCACCAAGCCCATGACTCTAGAGCCTTTTCAATAAGGCACCCGGTGTACCTCAACAGGGTGGCACACACATCATCCCTGACATAAAACCACTGCGAGTGCCATCCCTTGTTAGAGGTCACCAGATGCATGAACGAGTAACCCCTCGACTGGGTATGGCGTAGATGAACGCTAGCACATCCCATCGGCACGCTCACATCCTTCCCCCCAATCTTCCTCTTTGACAAACTGACGGTAAAGAAATACCACCACAGATCAAAATGGGGATCGATCCCCAAGAAACCCTCGCACAGGGCAACAAATGCCGCCATATGTTGAACCCCGTTGGGAGTTAGATGTTGTAGCTCCACCTCATAGTAATCCAGCAGCCCCCAAAGGAATCTATGCGCGGGTACCACAAATCCCCACTCATGGAAGATGGCGAAAGATACGACATACCCTTCGGGTGGCGCTGGCTCACCCTCATCGCTAGGTAGCAGCCACTCCTGGCCAGTGGATAGTGGATGGAGAAGGCCACGATGGATGAGGCCCTCCAAACACTGAGAGGTGATGCTAGATCTGCCCCACAACTCCATTAAAGCAATTGGGGAGAAAGGTGGGCGTGAGCTCGACGGCGGCTACAAGGCAGGCGCAAGCTTGACGGCGGCTGCAACACAGATGCAGGCTGGTCGATGATGGCGGTGTGAACGCAGGAGGCTGGGGCGATTGGCAGTGGATGTTTCAGACGCAAAGGCAAGGGAGCAAAATACGGAACCTTGGGGGCGAACCCCATGGTTTTATAGGGGCAACGGATGCGAGAAGGGCAACCATCCACCTCGATCTCCAGGTCTGCCACGCGCACCACCGTGTCATGTCGCGGGACACACGCCCACAGTCCCTATCCTCTCCCACCAAAAATTACGGTGGACGGTTCGCCTTCCCCAGGCGAATCCGGACTCTCTACCCACCTAGGAAACGTAGGTCATGAAGACTTTTTTCTCTTTGACCCACCTAGGGCCCAAAAGCTTAGCGGTCGGCCCAACTGAGGACGGGTCTACGAATGATCTAAAATCAAGGGCGCAAGTATTACTGGGATCTCGGTCCACGGTCAAGCCCCAGTTAGGTCAGCCCTGAATGAGATCCCCATGAACGGGATACCATGACCCCCTCGAAAAAATATCCAGTTGATGAAAAACTAAGTCCTTCAGCCTTACCCACGAAGGGTTCGATGCAACCCCCCAAGCGACCCTACTCGAATCACCTAGGGGCTCGGGGGCTACACCCATCGGGTGCGCTTGCACGCACCCTTTGGCAAAAGTAACTCCGATGAAATAAAAAACACCCTCCAAGCGGTTCTATCCGAATCACCTAGAGGCTCGGGGGCTACTGTCGGGGACCTAATACTGGGGTACCCCAGGAGGTGGAATCAATAACCATCAAGCATTAAAAACTTCTAGACAGACAAGGGTGCCGCTACGTTCCTTGCCCGAATGACGAAAGTTTGGTTCCGTCTTGTCCGACGCCTTTAGGCTAGCCCCACCTCGCCCGAGGGCTAAGGGCTAGTCTCCACCTCACCTAGCGTCTTTGGGTTAGCCTCACCTCGCCCGAGGGCTAAGGGCTAGCCTCCGTTCCGCTCGATGCCATTGGGATAGCTCCGCCTCGCCCGAGGGCTGAAGGCTAGTCTCCACCTCGCCCGATGCCTTCGGGACAGCTCTACCTTGCCCGAGGGTTGAGGGATAGACTCCGCCTCACCCGACCCCTGAGGGGTGGGCTTAGTCACGCCCAAGGGATAAGGACTGGACTCTGTCTCGCCCGACGACCGAGGATGAACCTCGCCCCGTTCGATGTCCAAAGACTAGTTTCATCTTACCTGATAACTTCTCCTTTGTTCCCTCATGATGATGGGTACAGAGCAAGACAAGATGTTCGGGTCAACCATGGCTTTAAGGACCATACCCTGCGCCCCGGTAGGAAAGGTACTTCCAGGGAACGACTAGACGGGTGCTTTAGACCCTTCCGGGCGCCACAGAGCCCAAAAGGTATTGCAGGCGCATGCTCCTCGCCCTGTAGATTTGTAGGCACTGCCTTCAGCTCTAGGACACAGAACCTGACGAAGATATATGACAACCACTACACTCCAGAAAAGGATTTGTGATCTCCATGAAGGACGGACATGCCGTCACCATGTTATGGACCCAAGAGAGCGACGCCCGCTTCCCGACCCCTCGGGTCCACCAAATCAAAGGACCTTGCCCACAGCGCTACTCCGGACCCTGACCCCGCGTCCCTCCGACAGAGACTCATAGCAGCCAGAAGGCATGCGGAGCAAGGCTGGGCAAGATTCATAAGTCAAAACCACTGTACTACAGCCCATACCCTGCGTAGGGCCGTATTTTGCAAACATCCTGACATTCTATAGGGGCATCGACAGTATTGTAGGCGCTTATCATCCTTTCACACCCATCAAAATGGGTAACCAAGCTGGGTAGGCATAAGCCACAAGGCTAGGTGGAGTACGCATCCCAAGTCCTCACCCTTGTAAAGCTATCCCTTTCATCTATAAAAGGGGATGCGCTTCCTCCAACAAAGGAAGACCAAACGACACAAGACACACGCAAACACAGTCAAGCTGCTACCAAGCTCTTGGCCTCCTTTTGACCCTTCCATCAAAGACTTGGGACCTGTTCCTCTCTCGATTGTTTGTATCCCCTACTACGAACCATTCACGGTGCTAATAACATGAGCAGCAACAAACTGGACGTAGGGATATTCAGCCCGAACCAGTATAAATCTTGTGTCCTTTAGCGCACCATCCAAGCCTAACGCGCATTACTATAAATTTACTTGCCGGTGCTTGTACGAAACACCGACACCCCCCCTCTTGGGCATCTTGATCCTTTTAGAAGGAACCAAGAGAATGCCCGACAGAAGGTATACCACCATGGCATGGGATTAGGTGGCTACGCGACTGCCATTCCCAAGTGGGAAAAAATGGAAGCGAACATTCTTGCCAAGGGTATCACACCAGAATCACTCAATTGGCCCAAACGCGTGAAGAATTGGTTTTTCGCTCATGGGGGAAGACTAACCTAGAGACCGGGAAGTTGGTTCATGGCCCAAAACTCAAAAGAACAACACAAAGATTTTCTTATGTTGTACAAGCTAAAGCTATTGGCACGTTCAGGCCCAATAGAGAGAAGGATAAACTGACATATGCCATCGTGACTGCTGAACACAGTAGCCGAACGGGAGGTTTAGGATGGAACATTTCTTGGGAACATGGTTTCCCTAACGACAGAGATACCTATAGAAGCCGGCAGAGAAGGAAGGATGAGGAAGCAGCGTGGATCAGCAGGTTGGAGGAATATGTTCGTGAGTCATGGCAGGCGTTGCTTCAAGCATAGGAGCGCGAAAAAGACATGCAAGCTAGAATGCAGGAGGAAATCATAAAGCAAGTGTAAATAGCAATGAGTGCCCAAAGGCAGGCATCAGATCCAGGAATCAACATTAATATTAGCTCCCCTGATCAGTTGAAAAGCAGCTGCGCTTCCACGGAGTTGCCAAATCAAGATGACGCAATGCTACGTTTCCCCATGGATGACATCACTACACCGTTTGCATCATGTGAGCTACATATTCCAAAAGGGAATGTCACAATCATGGTGGCTCTCGGTGTTTTTTCTCCTCCGGATCCTACCAAGGCACCAAGAATCCATGGGGCAATAATACCACCTGGATATGTTAGCGTCTCAGTGGATAGAGTTAACAAAGGTTTTAGTGATCTAGCTCTTGACATTCTAGGAGGTGATGGGGAGAAGACTCTAAGAGAAGCAGAGAAGACATTCATACTATGGCGCAAGCGCTACATCATTATTCCTAGGGTCTCTAGTCCACCGCCGCTTCCTCAACTGCTAGACAATAGGTGTGGACAAAAGTGAGCGAAACAATTTCTTCACTAATTTTCTATTGACATGCATGATTAATAATAACAATTTCTTATACCTAATTATTCTTTTTTGTACTCACATAGTAGGGCCTCCGTCAACCTAAGTCCAATTATTCAATCTCCAGATCATCATAGTGCTCCGGGCAATGATTATGCAATATCGCCACCGTCGCCACCTCCAAGGAGGTCTCCAACGCCTCCAAGGAGGTCTCCAACGGCTGCCCCATCACCCTTGATGACCAAGAAGCAGCCAGTTCCTAAGAGGTCTGCCCCACAAACGAAGTCGTTGGCCCACCAGCCGACAAAGAAGAAAGCCTCCTCTAATTCAGTTATTCCCCAAAAACTGTCTTACGAGAAAAGTAAAAAAGAATTAAATGCTGCGGTATAAAAAGATGTGAACAATTTCTTTGAAAAAGTAAGAAAGCAACGAGAACTGAGGGAGAACCCAGAGAAACCGTACTTCTACCTACCTCCAGATCTTCTAAGAAAGAAGGTGGACCAGAAAAAGCGGGAATCTCAAAAGACCCTGCCAAAATCAGACTACGACCGCTCTCTCACCAAGTCATTTGAGGCGGCATAGAAAAAGACTAGAGCAGGGAAAAGTGTTGCACAACTCGGACAACAATCACAACAATCAGTCCCCCCTCTTGTCATTCGTAATAAATATGATTCAAACTTAGACTTACTGGATGTCGATTTTGAGGACTTAGTTCGGTTTTACGAGGATACTGGTTTGGACCTTGCCCAAGTGCTCGCTGAAGGACCATCTGCTCCGAAAGTGGATCCTTGGAAGAAATTTGAACATGGAAAGAGTCTATACAACCCTGAGGCCTTAGGTGAACTGGGTACGCAAATGTACCTGCTAAACAAGTGGTACATGGCGGCGTGTGAACAGGGAGAGACCTTTGTTTCTGTCAGAGTTAGAAACCAACATTACTTCCGTGGCGATGACGTTATATATGTCGAGTTTTTAGAATTACACCAACTATGCCACCTGGACTCTCTCGACAAAAGTCTCATTAGCTGCTATTGTCTGTAAGTGTGATTATTTTCTACTATTAAAGTGTATATATAAAGCTATATGTATATATATAAATTATATATTCCCACACTATATTTTTATATATGTAGATATGAGATTACAGAATTCAGAAAGAGAAAGGATAATGATGTTGGTTTCATTGATCCAAATGTCTTATTCAAATACCCTAATCCCCCGCCTGAATGGAAAGCTGAACTCAAGAAAAATCTCATGAGGTTCTTAGTGAACCAACAAAATAAGGACATACTCTTCCCCTACAACTTTAAGTGAGTGTTAAATAATTAATATCGATCATATGGACATTTGTTCAATTATTTGCTTACTAGCTAACCTATCTCCCATATATATATATGTTGACTCTAGTTAATGTCGATCATATTTGTGTATAAAAACATATGCAACAATCACTGAATATTGATGGTCATCGATATGGCCAATAGTCGATTGAGCATCTTAGACTCGTTAAGAAAAGAGCAAACAGAGTACCAAGACATGATAGATATTATTCAAGGGTAATTTAGTCTCTCTAGCAACTATATATACCCCGATCTCTTAACTGCAATAATTTTTAAAGGCCAAATTTTTTTTATTTTATTGGGCGTAGTGTTTGGAAAAGTTTCATTGAGGAACACCACATGAAACATTATAAACCGCCACTGGATGTAATCGCACACAAAGTAAGTACTAGCTATATTTTTATATATATAATTCAATTAACACCATGCATGCTTTCAATTCACCGGATTTTTTTCTCATAAAAGTGGGTTCTGAGGCAAGAACAGGGGACCAACTACTGTGGATACTATGTTTGCGAGTTCATCATGGCGTACTCAAAAAGAACTCTTGAAGAGATCCTCAAAGTACGTTAAATAAATATATTCATATATTCACAATTTCTTTCATTGCTCATATATATAAGTAATCACATGACCAACACACACATATATATATATATGTATATTAATACTTTTCCTTTAACTTTTATTGAAGACTCTATGGTTGAAGGAAAAAGTCATACGATGTGACCAACTGAAAGCAATTTAAGAGACCATAGCAGGATTTCTTAATGACCAGATCTTAAACCTCGTCGGCGAGTTCTATAATGACATGAACGAAACATGGAAGCCAAACCAGATGGAGTGAATTTGTTATCCCAAGGATATGATAGAATATACAATGCAAGCTTTATTTGTAATATATATATACATATTATATGTACATAAAATAATGTACAATATATGTATATGCATGTAATATATACGTTAGTTTCATACTTTAGTTTGTACAAAATGTTCGAACATTATAAGCGTGTAGAATACGTATATTATTAGCAGCGTAGAATGCGTATTCGAAAACCTATTCGAAAACCAAAATGAATCATCAATTGAAAATAGAAACAAAAAAAAGAAAAAAGGAAACCTTTAGTCCAAATACTAACCGGGACTAAAGGGCCGACCCACGTGGCCAGGTCGGGAGGCCTCTTTAGCCCCGGTTGGTATTACCAACCGGGACTAAAGGTGGACCTTTAGTCCCGGACGAGAAACCGGGACTAAAGGAGGGGTCCTTTAGTCCTGGATTCGTGCTCCCGGTTGGGAAACCGGGACTGAAGGGGTTTTCCAACCGGGAGTACAACTCTAAGGCATGACGAACAGACAGACTCTCGAGACGTCATTCGGACAGTCCCTCTCTAGTCTCCTACCTCTTTCACTCTTCTTGCATACCCCATTATAAGAACTTCAGAGCATTCAACCGAGGAACACGCACTCGATCTCTCTCTATGATTGGACATAGGGCTCTGGCCTGAACCAGTATAATTCCTTGTGTCTTTGGATGCTACCATCGTCTTTCCTGGAGTAGTGCGACATTCGTATAAATTCACTCGTCAGGTTACGAAACATCGACACATATTTTATATAGGGAAAAGTGAAAATTTGCAAACTTCGAGCAACAACAATTCAAATTATACACAAGTTTAGGACATAAAACTTGTATCAATAAATTTGTATTCAAAGTGTCTTTGACATAATATTGATCCTTTAGTAAATGACAATGTATTTTAAAAAGAAATTAAGAGCCAAAATATATTTTGTATAAATTTTACTTCATCCAAATAAATTTATTATTTTTGAGTTATTAATAGGTGAAGCGTCGCAGTCCATTGGTCCTAACAATATTTTTTAGAAAAAGGAATTTATATTCTGGCCTCTTCATAAGTTATGCACTTAACCATCCCTTATTACAAGTCCAGCTTCCGGCTGCAAAAAGCAAACTCTCAAAGAGGAGACAAAACAAAGAAATAAACTCATGCACCAAACTAAGTCTATTGTTAGAAGACAGCCACCCATGCTTGGCGAAGATCTACGTTGATGCAGTCTCTAACATACGCCTTGGCTTGTCGTTCTTCTTTTTGAAGGATGGACCAAAAGTGTGTCCAATATGTGGCCCTAAAAATAACCTGCAAGTAAGAATAAATTCTCTTTTTGTCAAAAATCACATCATTTCGGCTCAACTAAGTAGACCAAATAATTGCACTTGTTCTCACACAAACTTAGGATGGCAATTTAGAGTCTACTTGTCTCTGTCAAGGCCCAAGAAAATGTTTTGTGTTTCTGGGTGGTCGTAAACCAAAAGCAACCTGAACCACTCTCCAAACAAAATGTGCCACATGATAATAAAAAACAAGTGTTGAATAGTTTCTTTATTGTTACAAAAGCAACAAGTTTCAACACCTTTCCAATTCTTCTTGAAAAGATTATCTTCAGTTAAAATTACCTGCTTCATAAAGAACCAAATGAAAACCTTAATTTTAAGTGGCAATTTTAATTTCCAAATGGCCTTATGAACAGGAAGCGCAATTTGGTTTACTAAATGTTTATACATTGATTGTGACAGTAGCAATTCCACTTGGCTTGCGGACTGGAGTTATCAAGGAAGAACACCTATGATCCACCATGATCCCGCATGCCATGGATTGTGCAAAAACTGCGAACCGCAACCAACAAAACCAGAAGTGAAGTTTCGCTAGGAAAGCAGTACATAATATGCTTTGGTGCCGACAGTCGTCCGGACGGGGCACGCAAATGGTCCGTCGATGCACCAGCCTGACGTGGCTCAAGGCTGCCCGGTCACCAGCACAGCAATGCCAAGGGTATTTGGGATCAACTATAGCATGCAACTGCAGTAGTAGTAATAGCTTAGCATTCCTTCTCTCTCTCTCTCTTTTCTTTAGTGATGAATGATGATGAATAATAACTCGTCAGCTAATCGCCTGCAACCTACTACCGTGCCTGAAAATTTCAGCAGCTCACTGTCACTGCACTAGTTAGAGAGGTGATGCGAAGAACAACATGTGGGGCCATCGCTACCTCTTTCTTTCTCCGTTCGCGCCAATTCCAGCAGGCATTGACTTTCTTTCCACTAAAAGCTCTCTCTCTATGTACCCTGTTGGTGCATGCATTGTGTTCCCCCGACAGTGTTGCTGGTAATTCCATGTGGCCGCTTTTTTCACTGTCACCAGCAAAATGTGGCCGTAAAAAAAAAGGCACAAAAGGAATTGTTGTCTTCATGATGTATCCAACTGGTTTTGAGTGTTAGAGCCCTGGGCAACGCGCATATGGAAATGGAAAAATAGAAGAGAAATGCTTGCAATCTAAGTTTACAAACAGCCTGTTCGCTTGTTGGTTTCAGCCAGCCCAAACCAGCCAGCCAACAGTATTTTACTCTCACAACAAACCAGCACCAGTCAGCCCAAACCAGCCCAGAAACCAACCAGCGAACAAGCCGAAATTTTACTCACGTCATTTCCAATCTTTTTGGATTTGGCAAATTAATGAAGTTCTCGCAACTTTAATAAAGGAGAATCCGCATTTCCATTTATGGTATCCTTACGCAATCGGCCGACGAGTTATTGCATTTCACCCAGAATTGTAAGCTGACCAAGGAAAGCAGTCAATCCACACTATGCTTGTACAGCATAACAGCAACCTCTCGGAGAAACTTGCAGAGAAAGATTTGAGCACTTTTCCATATGCTTGAGGGCCACCATCGCCTCTTCTCTGTCCTTATTTGCAACATGTGAGAACTCGATGCAAATGAAATATCACTGTAACAGTGACTGTCGTCCAGCTGCAGACAGCACTGAACATGACACCATCCCATGGAAGGAATTACTAGATCACTTCATAGAAGCAACAGATCGAGCACCAAACTGAACGCATTAATGCGCGTAGTCCAGCTGAAGGCATGCATGCAGAATCATCCGGACACTTGTACGTACCACAGAATATGCATATCATACTTCATCAGTTGATATCTTCAGGTACCTACGTTCACACTTGGGCAGCATCCTCGTATATTCTTCGTCGTCAAGATCAGTCACAGAAACTCCATTAAGGTAGCGAGAATAGTCATTGTAATCTTCAAGGTCCTCAACGAAGAAGCCATCACCCAAGACCGGCCGCTACTAGCAGTGCTAACCTGATAGTTATCGTCGTACTCATCCCCTATTAGCATCATCACTGTATCAATCCTGGCACACTTGGCTAGCAAGGTGTTGTCCATAATCACATGAGGGCAATCACGAAGGATAAGCAACTCCAGGTAATTAAGGACAGTTGTCGACGATCGCAATCAATCCTTGGTTGTCGAGGTGGTTGCCATGAAGTTCCAGGGAGCGTAGACCATGCATTCCTGCAATTGACATAGCCATCCCGTTCCAGTCGTGGCTTTCATATCGTCGTTTGATATGCAAGAAATGCTTCAGCTTTGGGCATGATTTGGCAATAACGTCAAACACATTTTGGTCACTCAAGTCTGAACATAGAGAAAGCTCGAGCTCCTCAAGTAGAGGGAACTTGTTTATCAATGCCATAAATCCTTCCCTGGTGACATCAAAGCACGAGATGAGGCGAAGGCTCTTTAGCAAGGGCGCCCTACATAATACATCAGTAATAAACCTTAATCAGTATCCACTAAATATACTGTTCAAAATGCATAATAAGCAACTATCCCTACCATGGCTTCAATCAAAGGAAAACACAGAAGTATGTATTAGGGAACAACTAAACTAATTAAAATAGCTTGTATTCACTCAATGACCGACTAAGAACCATGCATGACGCCGAGAGATCCATCGCGAAAGCAAGCACGGGAGAGGAAATAAGATTTGACATCGAAGGCCATGGCATTTCCTTTAGACATGCATGGAAGGAAATTCCTTCTGATTATTTATACAGTTATAGAAATCACAGCAAGTTTAAAAAAGCCATGGCATTGAGCCAAGTTCATATATTAATTATCCTGAAATAATATAAGTGATCTGAGTTTGTCCTAGGTCAAACTATGTCGATTGAGTTTGACCTAGTTTATAGAAAAGAAGTATAATATTTATGGAATTTATTTTCATAATTTACCTCTTTAATATGGTATATGTTAATACTCTTATCAGCGAACTTGGTAAATCTTATCATAGTTTGACTTAAGACACACTCGTATCTCTTATGTTTCAGAAGAAGGGAGTATTGTTTTTCCTTTTGTAATAATGGTTGCGCACCTAAATACTTTTTGGGGGGAGGGGGCCGGTGGCTATATTATCAACCTAATTGATCTTGAAAAACTAGCTCCCAAATACAATTTATCTCAGACACATAAAAACCAGTTTTGCTATAAAGTGCCTGGTTAACACTTTTTCTCTCCACACATGAATGTTTTCCTTTCCTTTTTAATTCACTTTATTCTTCCTAAATAGCATGTATGGAACGGAATAAAAGTAAGATTCTCATGAAAAACTTCCCTTCTACACCTGATTTTTTTGTTTTCCTATTTTCTTTTTGTTTAGGGTGAAAAACTTCGTTCCCGGCCCACACCTTAATTTTAGTTACTATCAACTTGTGCTGGATTATACTCAATTTGTGCTGGAATTATAATAATTATTTTGTCTAATGTTAGGTGGAATTGGTGTAACTAAAAATTCGAGTGCGGAGAAGAAATATTTCATCCAATTCTTACAGCATCTCTAATCTAAGTGTAGACCTCCTTTAAAACATCAAAAAAATTTATTTACATATTCACAAAATTCGGGTGCAGGAAGGAAGTTTTTCACCTAAAGTTGGAGTAGACAATCACAAAAAATTGTTTGTTGGGTCCGTTCCTTGTATTGAAGTTGTTTAATTTGGAGGAGTGTATTGCAACCCGGCCCCCAGTTATACGATTTTCGGCCCTGCTTTCTTCTTAAACTGGGCTAGTTTTTCATCTTCTAATAATCGCAATTACTATGTTAAAGTAAAAGTTTATTTCTGTTATTTAGAAATTATTCTCTCTTGTATAGTTTACTTATGATAGTTATATATATACTAATTATTCACCAACTGACCAAATGTTAGCTACAAAATTAATGCAGAACAAAATTCCATCCGTGGCATGCAAATCAAATAGTAACAATAGTACGTAATTCAGAACCCTATAACATAATTAATAAAGAAAATATATAATTTTGCAGGCAGATATATGGAAGCGAGATCTCACTGCTCGGCAAGGAAGCCTAGGAAGTCATCATCGCCAGCACACTAGCTCCAGAACGGGTGACACTGCCCCGCGCTGCGTCGGACTACTACTACAGAATTGGACATTACTGTCGGTTTCATCACTGTCAAATTTTAAGAGACCGACAGTGATAGTCCATCACTGCCGGTTTTTGGCTAAAATCGACAGTAGTAGGGTCAACCGACACTGATTTTCGGATCTTCACTGTCGGTTCATATCACTGTCAGTTTTAGCCAAGAACCGACAGTGATATTGGGTCATCAATGCCTGTTTTAGCGAAGAACCGACACTGATACTATCAATATCGGTTCGTGGCTTGAACCGACAGTGATATGCTACCAGAAAAGTTCATAAGTTTCTCATATGATATTTGATTAAGACGAACTTTATATCAAAGTTGTAGTACTTGACAAGATCTACAACTTTATAGTTTAAACTTTTTTAATTTAAGATCGTTTGGATGTCCAAATATTTTCATTTGAAATCATCTATCTAACGAAAATTACATTTGATTTCTCAAATTAAAAATTTGAATTTTTCAAACGACCTCGGAGGGAGAAACGCCCAAAACAAAAGTTGTAGATCTCGAAAAATGATGCAACTTTGTAGTTGACAAATTTTTCATTTGAAATCATTTACTACTTCAAAATGCTATTTGAAATTAAATTTTAAAATTATTGAAGAACTCTGATTTCTCTTTTTAATCTTAGGCTAAAACTTATAACTAGTCTTTCTCCCTTGTACTAACTTCAAATTTGATGATTTCTTTTCCTAAAAAATTCTGAAATAATGTTCTATCAATTTATTATGTTCTTACAGCTATTATTTTATCCATCTTTTCATGTGACTGTGTTTTATCTATTTGAATTTTGAATTTCAAAAAATCATAACTTCAAACATCATTTTGGAACACTAAATGATTTCAGCTGAAAAAGTCATAAACATAGAAGTTGTAGAACTTATCAAGATCTACAACTTTTATTTTGGTCATTTCTTCATCCGATAAAGTGGTAGTAACATTGTTCACAAAATTTGCGTATCTCTCTTATAGTTTCATAAACTATAAGAGGGATATTTTACATTTGTGAATAATATTACTACCACTATATTGGATGAATAAATGATTAAATAACCAAAATAAAAGTTGTAGATCAGCCTGGGCATTCGGTTAAAACCGACGAATCGGTTCGGTTTGTTTGGCTCCTATAAACTTCGGTTTGCAGAAATCAACAACCGATTGGTTTTCCACATAAACAAAAACCGATGAATTCGGTGTCGGTTTGCTCGGTTCGGTTTTTTGGTTCCACCGAACCAACCGAGGCAAACACCAGAACAAATCAATAGGGAGAATGAAGAACGGTAGAATGAACAAATCGAGCAAGGTACAGTGGTCCGCTGATGCCGCCCGCAGCCGCGATGTCCCACTCCGATGTCCTACTCAACTCGCGCTCGCAGGTGCTAGTGCTGCTCGCGACGAGCGTCATAGCCGATTCACCTTCCAGGTCCCGCCGCACCGCTCTCGCCGCCGCCGATTTGCCTGGCCAGCAAGCCGCTGCCGTCGGCCTCAACTGTCGATTCACCGGAAGCGGCCCGCCACTGTCGCTGCTCGCCTGGCATCGCGCGCCGCTGCCGCCACCTGAAGCTGCTCGCGCCGCCTCCAACTCCAAGGCTGCCAGGCTGGGCTACGGTTACGAGTGCCGCAGACCCACCGTCACTGGTCGCGGCTGCAGCCGCTGCAACTTGCATGGTGCGTGGATGGATGGATAGGGTTGGGACAAGTGAATGAGTGATACAGGTTGCGTGCGGCAGCTGGCTGGGCTATACTCGTGTAACTTGGAGACTTGGAGTGTGGTGGGCCTTTATTGGGCTGGGCTGTCGCTTGCTGCTCCGTGTGCTGGCTGATGGCTCGCTGCTTTTATTCAACCTGTGTTGCTTGCTACTGAACGTTGCTTGGTTGCTCGGTGTTTCGGCTCGGTGGCACCTAGAAACCAAAACCGAGGCCGAACACCGAAATTCACTGAACTTAAAACCGAAACCGAACCCGAAACCGAAGACCGAAAAAACCAAAATTTTGGTACGGTTCGGTGCGGTTCGGTTCAGTCTTCGGTTTTTGGTGAAAATGTGCCCAGTCTGAGTTGTAGATCTCAAAAAGTTATAAAACTCTGTAGTTGACAACTTTTTTATTTGACATCATCTTGTCAAGGAAATTACGTTTGAATTTCTAAAATTTGAAATTCCAATTTTGTAAACGACCTCGGATGGAGAAACTACCAAAATGAAAGTTGTAGATCCCAAAAAGTTATGAAACTTTGTAGCTGACAACTTTTTGATTTGAAATCATCTCGTCAAGAAAAACTACGTTTGAATTTCAAAAAAATTGAAATTTTAATTTTTTAAATGACCTCGGATGGACAAATAGCAAAAACGAAAGTTGTAGATCTCAAAAAGTTATGAAACTTTATAGTTGATAACTTTTTGATTTGAAATAATCTTGTCATGGAAAACTACATTTGAATTTCTCAAATTTGAAATTCAAATTTTGTAAACGACCTCGGATGGAAAAACTACCAAAATGAAAGTTGTAGAACTTGAAAAGTTATAAAACTTTATAGTTGACAACTTTTTTATTTGAATTCATTTAGGGTATCAAATACTCATTTAAAATCAGATGAACATAAAATGGCTAGGATGAAAATCTCATTCGGACATAAACAACTTGCAGGTAGAGTGGTTAGGGGCTGAAGACACGAAGCAGGAGGTCAGGGGTTCGAGCGCCGATGCGCGACCGTGTGGCTGTCCAATGGGGCCTCTCCCGAAATTGAAAAAAAAAATCCTTATTTTTTGGCCTGTTTTTTTTATTTCCTAAAAACCACATCAGTGTCGGTTCATAAGAACCGATAGTGATGTCAACCCCACATCACTGCCGGTATGCTACTTCCAGTTCAAAATCCAACAGTGAAGGGGAATTTTGAACCGACAGTGATATCAAAAACTGGGGTAGTGGATGGCAGTCCGCACCACCTCGTGGAGGTCGATGTTAGTCCAAAAGGTGAGTTTGGCCTACCCGCGCAAGTCGATGTGCCGCCACAACATGGGCTCCTAGGTGGTGACGTGGCGCTAGGAGTGGCACACTCCCACCGAGGCGCCCAGCATGAGGTCCACGTGGTCGATATTATTGAAGACATACAACAACGCGTCCACGGCCAGCTCCGCCCAGTCCCTCGACGATGGCAAGGCGTGGAATGCCTTGAGGGGGAGTGCTCTGGGTTTCTTTTTCTTGTGGTTGTGACGGATCCCCGGAAGATGTGGCGACAGTGGAGCTGGAGAGGAAGACGAGGGCATGGCGATCGAGTTGAAACCGCTATTCTAGGGCTTAAGTGGTTTGTGTACGAAGGGGAAGGCTGAAGAAGGCAAATTAAGCAGCGCCGTCTCCACAACTATATATACAAAGTAAAGCTATACTAATAGGAAACAAATACCTTATCAAAAAAATGAAATAGAAAGGCTGTTGTGGCACTATCGGATTGCTACGATATGTTGTAATAGGGGAACGATAATAATGATAGGGTTAGGGTGTTTGTTGGACGCACCATTTGTTTATTGCCCTTGCGTACTGTCTAGGCAACCGGCCTCTAGCCTTCCAACTCCTATAGAATATTTCTCTACTCTCCATCGTTGCAGCCACTTCCACTAAGCCGTCCATCCACAGCGGCTATATCTACTGTGCAATCCGCCTGTCACAGCCGCATCCCGCCCTCCGCCCACACCCACTCTGCCTCGCCGCCACGTCCATCCCCCGCTGTACCCCATGCTACGGCGCGCTCGCCCTAATCCCGCACTGTAACACCCTAGTGTTAAGCATTGCATTTGGCACTTGCATCTCATGAGCACAAGCATCATCCAAGCATTCATTAGCATGAGCATATGGAATTTCATCTTATTCTTTACTAATTATCACATGTGACGTTGATTATATACAAGCATATGCTGGTGATCATGTGTGACCAATGCAAGAGATGGTTGTGAGGTCACAAAACACCTTATACACATCTAGGATGGAAAATGGAACAATGTTTGTATTCATGACATGGTCCAAATTTGCTTCTAAGTCATAGTTTACCCAAAATTTCATTTCTCATGATACTACTTTGACTAGAGTTGAACTATAGCACAGAGGGTTTGCATGGCAGTGCACCCTTAATAAAAGTTGTAGTTCTTGACATAGGTAACAAACTTTGTTTTAGGGCCATGAGCTAATTCAGTGCCTAACATAGTCAAAAATAGCTCCAAAGTAGCAATGAAATGTTGTTTCTAGACTTGGAAATTTTGCTGTCAAAATGCAGATTTCAGTTTCAAGTGCACCACTTTGGGGCTTTGTAACTTGCAAACCATTAAGAATTAGATGATGCTTCCAAAAGCAAAGTTGGATATCTCACATAGCTCTACAACTTTCACTAATACCATTTTCACTAAATCGCCACGGATTAGAAGTTACACATGCACGAAGTAGCTCTGTCAGTCATCTGCATCAGGCCCTGAAGGCCAATTTGAATCAGCCCGGGTGGCTGTAACACCCTCGGTGTTACACTATAAATCTTTTGCTAAAACACTGCATGTGCATCATGTTTATGTGATAGTGTATGAATTGTAGTGTGTAAATCAATTCCCGTGACTCGAAAAGTTCATCAGAAACGCGAAACGAATGTTATATTTCATGTCACGTTATATCGCTTAGGGTTCTAAATGAATTTTTATTGAACAAAAATGCTATAGAACGCATATCCGTCACTTTAATAAAGTTTGTAGTGTAAGCTTCATAGGTGGCGGTGAAATACTTGCGGTCGAGAAAGGGATTCACTAGCTAGCATATCGAATTGCTTGGAAATCAAATTCGACGTGAATCCGATCGAAACGTAGTCGAATTTCCTAAGTCGGAAAACGCTTGGACGAAGCTAAGTTTGGCAATTTTTGTAGGAGAATCGGGTTAGGTAGTGGTATGGTCTTAGTGCTTGTTTTAGTAGCCTAACATGCCATCTCGAATGTAAAATAGGCGGGTTAGCAATTGGAGCATCAAGTTGAATTTTTTGGGGTGCTTTAAAAACTGTGCATGGCACGTTATCATCGGCTGCTTTGTCTGGGCGTGGTCACCATTCCTCGGTTTGGCTCGGCGCCGTGGCACTGGCTTGACCAAGCACGCACCCGCACCACCATGCCGCGCCCAAGCACGCGATGCACGCACGTGCATGCCACGCCTGGCGGGCCTGGCTACCTTGCCACGGCCGTCACGTCCGCCTGGCCACCCTGCCATCGCCGTCGCATCCGCCTAGCCGCTCTACCTCCACTGTTGTCGTCACGAGCCCGGTGCCCTGGTCGGTCCGCTGCCATTGTCGCCGACATGTGCGCGTGCCTCTACATCGCGTTGTCACCTCGCTTGTGCTCGCGTCACTTGCGTCGCGACGTCGTTGCCACTGTTGCATGTGCCCGCTGCGCCATAACATGGCATGGCCACCGTCGTCTTGTGAGTCAAGGCGCTGTGGTCACATGTTGTGGTGCTGGTCTCGTATGCGCACGTGGAGCCATCACCCGTCGCGCTGCCGTCCTTTCCCATTTAGTGACTACGCCACGCCGCGCTCCCCATCACGTCGCCTTGAGTGGCGTCGCGTCGGCCGGGTGAGCCACGCTAAGGCCAACCCGCAGAGCTAGCCCATCCTTGTAATTGCGCATGTCTGGAGGTTGGTTTGGAGTCTAGCTTCACGCTAAGCTTGCCACTGCTGCTACCATACGACGTCTGTCTTCAATTTGTGTTTTCCCCCACCGTCGACCCCCTTAAGTCTGAACGGCGTGGTGCTCAGTTTAGTATTGATGAGCAAGGTGTAGTGAGGTGCAAGTATAGATTGGTGGTTCCATCAAATGAGGAGCTGAGAAGGAAGATTTTGAATGAAGCTCATCATTCAAAATTGTCTATCCATCCTGGCAGCAACAAGATGTACCATGATTTGTGCCACTTATACTGGTGGTCCAACATGAAGCAGGACATCACCTAGTACATCGTGGAGTGCGACACTTGTGGGAGAGTTAAAGCAGATCATATGCGTACCCCGAGATATTTGTAGCCCTTGCCCATTCCTATATGGAAATGGGAAGATATCTCTATGGACTTTGTGGTGGGTTTGCCCCGCACATCCAAGGGCTATGATTCTATTTGGGTCATTGTGGACCATCTCACTAAGTCTGCTCATTTCCTTCTAGTGGACACTAGATATATAGCCAAGAAGTATGCTGAGATATATTTTGATCAGATTGTGATCCTACACGGGGTTCCCCTTAATATCATCTCTAATAGAGGGTTAGTTTATGTCTCTCGTTTCTAGGACCAACAACAACAATGTCTTGGTACTCGTCTCCTTAGAAGCTTAGCTTATCATCTACAGACTAATGGCCAAACTGAATGGGTGAACCAGGTGCTCAAGGACATGTTGAGAGCTTGTGCCATTTCTTTTCCTGAGAAGTGGGATGAATGCCTAAAGTTAGCTGAATTTTCTTACAATAATAGCTATCAAGAGAGCATTCATATGGCACCATTTGAAGCTCTATATGGAAAAATGTAGGACACTACTTAACTGGGTTGAAGTGGGAGACCATGGATACTTTGGGCCTGACTTCATCAAAGAAGCTCGAGAGCAAGTCAGCATTTTTAGAGTCACTTGAAGGCAGCTTAGAGCCGACCGAAAGCTTATATGGATAAGTGAAGAAGGCCCTAGTAGTTTGCAGTCGGGAATTATGTGTATCTCAAGGTGTCTCCTATGAGAGGGTGCATCGGTTTGGTATCCATGGCAAGCTAGCCCCTCGATATGTGGGTCCTTACAAGGTTTTGGCACAGTGTGGCCCAGTTGCTTATCGTCTCTAGCTTCCCGATATTTTATCGGTGGTACACGATGTGTTTCACATCTCACAGTTGAAGAAATGTTTGTGGATCCCTGATGAAGCTATAGAAATTGAAGGACTTCCACTCCAGCCTAATTTGACTTATATTGAGCACCTTGTAAAAATCCTGCACGAAAAGGAAAGAGTGACAAGGAACAGTGTGGTGAAGTTCGAAGATGAGGCCACGTGGGAATAAGAGAGCTATATATTGAAGCATTACCGCCACCATCTCTCTGGTTCGGATAGGCAGTTGTTTACATTGAAAGTATTTCCTATCTCCTTCCCACACTAGGCACAAGAAATCTTGGGTCGAGATTTTGTTTTAGGGGGGTAGATTTGTAACACCCTCGGTGTTACACTATAAATCTTTTGCTAAAACACTACATGTGCATCATGTTTATGTGATAGTGTATGAATTATATTGTGTAAATCAATTCCTGTGACTCAAAACGTTCATCGAAAACACGAAACGAATGTTATATTTCATGTCGCGTTATATCGGTTAGGGTTCTAAATGAATTTTTATTGAACGAAAATGCTATAGAACGCATATCCGGCACTTTAATAAAGTTTGTATTGTAAGCTTCGTAGGTGGCGGTGAAATACTTGCAGTCGAGAAAGGGATTCACTAGCTAGCGTATCGAATAGCTTGGAAATCAAATTCGATGCGAATCCGATCGAAACGTAGTCGAATTTCCTAAGTCAGAAAACGCTTGGACGAAGCTAAGTTTGGCAATTTTTGTAGGAGAATCGGGTTAGGTAGTTGTATGGTCTTAGGGCTTGTTTTAGTAGCCTAACATGACATCTCGAGTGTAAAATAGGTGGTTTAGCAATTGGAGCATTGAGTTGAATTTTTTAGGGTGCTTTAAAAACTGTGCATGGCACATTACCATCGGCTGTTGTGTCTGGGCACGGTCACCATGCCTCGGTTCGGCTCGGTGCCGTGGCACTAGCTTTCCCAAGTGCGCACCTGCACCGTCGTGCCACGCTCGAGCCCGCGACGCACACACGCGCATACCGCGCCCGACAATCCTAGCCGCCCTGCCACCGCTGTCATGTCCGCTTAGCCACCCTACCATCGCCGTCGCATCCGCCTGGCCACTCTGCCTCTGTTGCTATCATTGTGGGCCCGGTGCCCTAGTCGGTCCGCTGTCATCGTCGCCGGCACGCGCACGTGCCTCTGTATTGTGCTGTCACCTCGCTTGCGCTCATGTCACTTGCGTCACAACGTCGCTGCCACTGCTGCGCATGCCTGCTGCACCGTCAAATGACATGGCCACCATTGTCTTGTGAGTCAAGGTGCTGTGGTTGCACATTGTGGAGCCGGTCTCATACGCACACGTGGAGCCATCACCCATCGCGCTGCCATCCTCTCCCATTTAGTGATTGCGCCACGCCACGCTCCCCTTCACGTCGCCTTGAATAGCGTCGCACCGGCCGGCTGAGCCATGCCAAGGCCAACCCATAGAGTTGGCCCCATCCTTGTAATTGCACATGTCTAGAGGTTGATTTGGAGTCTAGCTTCGTGCCAAGCTTACCACTGCTATTGTCGTACGGTGTGTGTCTTCAATTTGAGTTTTCCCCCACCATCGACCCCCTTAAGTCTGAATGGCGTCATGCACCCAATTGGCCTTGCTCCATCCACCTCCATCCAATTAACCATGCAGCCAACTAGCTATGGTACTTAGCCCATGATTGGAGTCGACCTGACGAGCTTTCGTCCTCTATTAAGGTAATGCAGAGCATTTTCCTCGTGGTGGTCCACCATGGCCGTTGAGGTGGGTGCTCGGCCAGAGCGTCGCTCCGTGCTCCATTGTTTCAATTAAGCGGTGCTTTTGCATCATGTTGACTTGGTTGCCTCGCCCGTATAGCAGTTTCACCGGCGGAGCAGCAGGTCGTCGGGGACGTCGTCACCGCGCTTGCCATGGACCCGAGCAACCCCACGCTCATGGCCAACCACCTTGCCATGCCCCATGAGGCACCTTCGCTCCTAGGGTAGATGGTTGAACTAGTTGAGGTCTAGGATAACCGAGATGCATTTGCTGCCGTCGGTGAATTGGGTTCGATGCCATTCCCATGGCCAGCGAGTTGGAGTGTAGTAGCGATTAAAATAAGGCTTCTATCTTGTTGCTCGTAGTCTATAGATGGATAAAGGATAGCGGTAGAGGCATTGATCTAGGTAATTTCGCCGGCGTCGGTGTGTCGCGGGCGGACCCTGCTGTGGCACATGGCCACATATACTGCTGCATCATTTTTAGTGTTTGGTACCTCGATCTGTTGCACTTCCCTCATAGAGTGCTAGGAAGGTGATGGTTGAGGCTGAGGAGGTCCGTGCTCGCCGGTGTTTGGCCGGAGATGCCGTGGCCTTATTTAGTTCTAGCCAGGGACCCTGAAAAATAGGAATTCAAGTAAGAGTAGGGTGCTAGATGCAAAGGCCATGACTCAGTTAAATAGTGTTGAGTTAGCTTCACGAATAAGATAGAGAATGGGGGCTCTTTAGCAAAAGAGCCAGCTCACGCGTGGGTTTCACCGCGGGCCGCGTCCGCATGCCGCGTTCATGGGCCGCATTGGTGTGCTGCGCAGGCGCGGGAGTGGGCCACGCTACTCGCTCGCGGGCCGCACTGTGGCATTCGGTTTTTCATTTTCCAGAGAATTAGTAAAGGTTTATTAAATTTTGTTTTGAGCTGAACTTTGAAAATGATAGTAAATTATGTAGATGTCCAAAAATAGTGAAACAAAAATTGTTAGGTTCACAAAAAATGCTATCTATCTGTTGGTGTAGTTAGTTTAGAGTTAGTTGTGATAAGATTCATAAATTAAATTTAGCAAGCTTAGTATTATTTAGCTTAATATTTATAGGAATTTTTGTTGGAAATCGGTGATAGCTTTAGCCATAAAATTTTTACAGTAGGTTTATTAGATTATTATGTGCTCACTATAATTTTTGTAGCCCTTGAGTTGACTGATATATAGGGTAGCTAATACTCCTTATTTTAGTATATATATAGTAAATCGGTATTAATAGTAAGAATACCTATAGTTGCTAGGATACTACATGCCATGTTTCATACTTGTAGTGGAAATGATAAGTAACGTAACGTTTTAGTCGGTAGAGCTAGTTTAGTAGCTTAACAGATGTATTCGTATTTTAAGAGTTGTTGTTGTCGTATTACTAAGTGTGGCATCATCTTTTCATGCATGTAGATCATGAGTTGGTAGAGTTCGTGCTTGCGGATGAACAGGACTACGAGGAGATTATTGAGGAGTACGAGGAGGAGATCCTCATGTAGGAGGGAGCCTCGGAGCCATTCGTTGCTAACTTTGTTGACACACCGCCTGCCCAAGGCAAGCACTGGTGCATAACCCCTATTTTTGAATGATCACTAAATATATATATGATGTGCATTTACGTTACAGGCGTTTTATGGAAACTACATGCATAAATATACTTACCTATGAGTCCTACTAGTATAGGTCAAGTAGCTGCTATGCTTAGGGTATCGGTAGCATGAGTAACCTACCGTTACTCACAATAGGTGAAAATTATGATCACTCATGATAAAATGATGGACAAGAAAATGGAGACCGAGTAGAGATATGGTTTGGGTATTGGTGGGTGTAAGAGGTTGTGTCCTACGTCCAACAGGACATAGCTTGGTTACACTTTTTCCCTATCCGTGTCGATTAAGGACCGGCCGTTGCATTGGTCTCTAGGCAAGTCATAGATTTATTATCCTAAGCACATACTTGGGTATAGGCACAGGGAAGACTTGTTGCTCTCTTGTCGTGGGTTCTGGCTCTTTTCAGACCTATTGATTAGAGGCAAGGATGGGGGAGGTCCTTGCACCGCGCTAAGTCTAGGACTTAGGAGTGGGGGCCAGGAGTCCAAGTTTGGACGAAGAGCTGGACCTCGTGATAGGAGGGTGATGGGTTGGTCTTGCTTGTGCCTAGGGTACAAGCAGGGCATGTGTTTTTGGGGTACCCAGCTGGGGGCATTGATTCGTGAATCACCGGGCAATCCGGTACGGCTTGTCTACGGTCTAGCACCGTAGTAAGAACTGAAAGATGAAAGGTAATAAAATGAAATTGATTGCTCAACTCTTGCTTGAATGTAGAACAGGTGCTTACATAGAATGGCTAGATAAAGAATTAATCAGGACGGTAAATAATAACATAAATAAGGATTCACTATTAGCATTGCTTTCTGCAAAAAAAGAAACCCAACAAACCATAAAGCTTTGCATATCCCTTGGAGTCAAGAAATTATTCCCACTAGTTGGATAAGTCTTGCGAGTACATTATGTACTTAGGGTTTATTTACCCCTATTGTAGGTAATGCTTGAGTAGCCGTTGTGTGAAGGATTCTTCTGGTGGGCATAGATGGATCCTTGTTCGTTACCGATAGATGTGTATTTTCTTTCCGTTGTTTAACATTCCGCACTCTGAATTTGGAACTATAATAATATATTTCTAACAACTCTGAATGTATGAAATGGATTAAGTATTTTAACTCGTTCTTATTATTGGATCCTTGGGGAAAATGTGGACTTTTTAGGCTCTCCCTTGGGGTGTGCCTGATGGAACCCGCCTGATGTAGCTTGCTTTTGGGGTGCTTAGTGTTAGTGGAAGACAAGCGCCTCTATAAGGGTCTTATTTTGAGCGGTTCTGCCACAGTGGCCGACCATGCGTAAGAGCCGGCCCCACGATGCCATGCTGAGGGGGAGAAAAGGGGCGCCCGGTCACTCACTCTTTCCCACTCTCACTCACTCGCCCTTGCTCTGCCTCGCTCTCGCTCTCTCGTAGCCGAGCCGACCCGCCGTTGCCATTGTCGTCGTGCCTTCGATGAGCTCGCACGGCACCACCACCGTAGCTCCATCCAATCCATCACGTGCATAGCTTCACCGTGAGCCACTCTACCTCCCTAACCCACCATTGCCACCATTCGAGCCTAGGTAATGCGACATTTAACATCATCGTTGCTGCCATGGCCATAGAGCGCTGCCGAGCTCTGAGCTCACCGTGGCCAGCCATATCTGCTGCTCCCCCTACCTCTATCTCCCTAGGTCCATCATTGCCTTAGGTCATAGATGCTCATGTCATCATTTATTTAACCGCTACCGCCGCAACTGCACAAGAACATGTTGCCGCACCGAGCGTGCCCGCCATGGTTGCGAGCTCAAGCTTGCTGCGGTCGACCCTCATGAGACTCCACCTTCCCCCTCCTATGTTTGTTTTTGAGCTGCCATGAACCCTAGTGCCTACCCTGAAGACGGAGACCCATCACTGACCGCCAGCTCGCCAGAACGGCATGCACCACACCACCGTGCTCTTGCCACCGTGCCGCGATGCACGTGGCCGAGCTCACCGGCGCTTTGCCGAACCCTAACCCTAGCCCTAGGTCATAAAGTAGGTCACCCTAAATCCTTAACTGAGCTTGGGAGAGCTCGGCTTTGCCAAGAACGGCAATGGCATGACCTCGCACTTTTGCCGCGCCACCGTGCTCGCCGCCGCCGTGGCTAATTGCCGTAATCGGCTCAACCACCTGCACCACTAGACGTGGGTTGACGAGGGGAGCATGATGGTGGTGGTGGTTTCACTGGAGACCTCACCGTCGGTGAGTTCTTGCCGATCAAGCTTGGGTCCTGTTGACCCATGGGGCCCATCTGTCGATGCCTGGGTGTGTTGTGTCGGGTGTACATAGCATTTAGGGTTTTGTTTGTTTTTCTTTATTCTTTTCTAGTTTTGAATGCAAAGTTTGGAAATTCATTACTAGAGCTAAGGTTGTCCAATTCGAGTGAACCAAATTTTGTTGGATTCATCATGAAGTGTAATATTTGATAAAAATATGAAACTTGCTGTTTGGAGTAGGTTTCTGTGTGAATTAAATTAAATTGTTTAAGTGCTTTTCAAAAGGCCTTTATCTTGTAAACTGAGTAACTTGAGTTAGGGAGGTGGTAAAAATGTGATTCCAATTTTGTTAGTCTTGTGTTGACATGCTCTAACTAGAAAAAATACTAAACCCATAGTAGGCATACTCAAAATATGGTCTTCCTATTTAACCTTGATTAATTACTAGTTTCTAGTGAAAATAAATGGGGTAAAAATACATAACTTATGATCATGCAATTTTTTACACAGTGTTATGGTGCTAGGATGAAAGTAAGAAAAATATGAAATATGTTGTTTGAAACTTTTCACTAGGCTAAGCTATTTTTGCTAAAATAAGCCTATGCAACTTGTAATTTTTGTAGAGGTGGCTCTGCTTATCCAAATGGCATGAAATTTGTACAGTAGACTATTGGGGGTCATATCTAAGCTACTGTGATTTTCTCGGAATTTATTGTGCACTAGAAGTATTTATCTTCTAAATCGCCCTATTATATAAGGAAATTAATAAATGCACCTAAGTAAATTATTTGGGCTTAACCATGGTATTTTCTATGGTTCTTGTGATGCATCTGATGTGTTGATATTGGTAGTTATGCTCAAAGTTAATTGGTTATAGGCAGCTAGTTAATTATTGCTCTATAACTCAACTAGATGGCTGCATGTGTAGTTTCTGTTGTGGTGACAAATTCATGATGATAATGATCTTTTCTGTGAAACTTGTCAAAAATAAAGTTGTATATAACTTACTCATCTTGATTGTCCTAAAATTTCATGGTCATAGGCCTAATGCTTTAAGAGTTATAGCTGTTAGAAGTCTGCTTTCAGATTTGCTTATCCTCTTGATAGATCTGAAAGATTGAATTGTTTGACCTAGATAGCTACTGAATCTCCTTAATATGATTAAAATAAAGTTATAGGCAATTTCATAAGCTTTCTATAAAGTCCACAAACATATTGTTTGGATGCGTATAACTCCAGTTATAGCCAAAACAAGTGGCTGTTGTCTTGCAGTCCAGAAAATATTTTAATAGGTGTTTGTTTAATTACTAGAGAGGTGATATGCACCCACTCAGTAAAAGAAAGTTAATTTTGTTATCACCTTAATAACTTGCTGCCATAGACATTTAGGAAATATGCATTTCATCATATCATATCATCCATGTCATTATCTATGCATCCTTGATATCTTATTTCAAGATCATGCATATAGGCTTGCCCGAAGAAGTAACCCTACTAGAATTCAAACAAGAGGCGGAGGACAATCAAGGGACACCCCAACCCACAGCTCCCGAAGGAGAGGAGATGGCCACTAATGAACTTCTATAGTGCCCTGATCACTGACCCACCTCTTTCCTGAAAGGCAAGCCTCGGAGCATTCTAAGCCTCCTATGTTTTATAAAATATCACTTGAGTCCTTTATGTTTGATGCATTATGTTATAAGAGTTGATTTGGAAACACTTGATGCATAGAAGTACCTTATCTAGATATATACTTTAAACCCTATGTAGGTGTGAGATGTTGTTTTAAAAACTACTTTGCTTCCGCTACTACTTTATTTGAACTTGGTTTGTAATAACTTTAATCGCACTCTGATGTATGGCAATGTATTTGTGAACTCTATGTAACATGTGGCATGTATGTTGAATCATGTAACAGCCACCTACCGTATTGAACGAACCAGCCCGCAAGGGGTCAACCTCCAAGCTCAGACTAGAAATGACTTTGAACCCGTGCCTGATATACACAAATATCAGCGCCTCCACGATCACTTCATGATCGCAAAGACGCTCAAGAAATACTGTCGGGGTTATGATAGCCCGGGTATCTCAAGGCACCGATTAGTAAGCCACTCAGGCGGCCCACGACAAATGACATAGTACAAGCCCAAGTGATCGAGGCCCAACTAAGCTATGAAGGCTTAGGCCAAGTGCTAAGACAGGGGTCGGCCATGACCTTTTCCCTCTCCCTTCACCATACGCTGCCCAGCTCCGCATGACCTCTCCTTCGTCCTAACCCCTAGGTGGGATGGAGAAGGGTCGAGCTCCACCAAGTACGCCTGCTCTGACCAGGGCAGGCATGCCCCACATAGTCTGCCTGGGCTGAGGGGACAACTATCCCCTCAGTCTGGACAAACAACATCCTCGTGCCATGCCGCATAGACAAGACAGCACCGCCTGGCGGTGACGATAGGTACGATGAACCGCCGTCCAAATAAAGTCCGATAGGATGGGCGTACAACCCCACTCATCATGGGATAGGGCTCACGACTATGGCCTTGGCTTCCAAGGCCAACCATGCCAACAAAGGCCAAGACCCCGATGCTTGGGATCATGGCTACTACCTCCACGACTAGCAAAGACAACCGATGACCCAGAGCGGCTACCTACTCTGGTACAGTGACCCCGGGAGACTAGGAGACGATGAGGAAGGCTACGATAAGACCATGTCGCACAGGACCGCTGGCAAACCATCACCATGCCAACCGTGCCGCCCACGCCCGTTACTGTGGCATCACGCCACCCCATGCCACGACATGGGTACAAGACCATGACGACAATCACGTTCGGACGTACGATGACGCCAAGACAAGACGACCTTCCTTGCAAGCCAAGATAGCTAGTTTTCCTCCCTCAGGCTCACGATCGCTTCGGTCAGGAGAACCTAATTGTTTGTACGTGACCTTGTGGCCCCGGACTCTATATAAGGGCAGCCAGGGCACCCCTCTAAGGCATGACGAATAGACAGACTCTCGAGACTTCATTCGGACAGTCTCTCTCCACTCTCCTACCTCTTTCACTCTTCTTGCATACCCCATTATAAGAACTTAGAGCATTCAACCGAGGAACACGCACTCGATCTTTCTCTATGACTGGACATAGGGCTCTGGCCTGAACCAGTATAATTCCTTGTGTCTTTGGATGCTACCATCGTCTTCCTGGAGCAGTGCGACATTCGTATAAATTCACTTGTCAGGTTAAAACACCGACACATATTTTATACAGGGAACAGTGAAACTTTGCAAACTTCGAGCAACAACAATTCAAATTATACACAAGTTTAGGACATAAAACTTATATCAATAAATTTGTATTCAAAGTGTCTTTGAGATAATATTGATCCTTTAGTAAATGACAATGTATTTTAAAAAGAAATTAAGAGCCAAAATAAATTTTGTATAAATTTTACTTCATCCAAATAAATTTATTATTTCTGAGTTATTAATAGGTGAAGCGTCGCAGTCCATTGATCCTAACAATATTTTTTAGAAAAAGGAATTTATATTCGGGCCTCTGCATAAGTTATGCACTTAACCATCCCTTATTACAAGTCCAGCTTCCGGCTGCAAAAAGCAAACTCTCAAAGAGGAGACAAAACAAAGAAATAAACTCATGCACCAAACTAAGTCTATTATTAGAAGACAGCCACCCATGCTTGGCGAAGATCTCCGTTGATGCAGTCTCTAACATACGACTTGGCTTGTCGTTCTCCTTTTTGAAGGATGGACCAAAAGCGTGTCCAATATGTGGCCCTAAAAATAATCTGCTAGTAAGAATAAATTCTCTTTTTGTCAAAAATCACATCATTTCGGCTCATCAACTAAATAGACCAAATAATTGCACTTGCTCTCACACAAACTTAGGATGGCAATTTAGAGTCTACTTGTCTCTGCCAAGGCCCAAGAAAATATTTTGTGTTTATGGGTGGTCGTAACCCAAAAGCAACCTGAACCACTCTCCAAACAAAATGTGCCACATGATAATAAAAAACAAGTGTTGAATAGTGTCTTTATTGTTAGAAAAGCAACAAGTTTCAACACCTTTCCAATTCTTCTTGAAAAGATTGTCTTCAGTTAAAATTACCTGCTTCATAAAGATCCAAATGAAAACCTTAATTTTAAGTGGCAATTTTAATTTCCAAATTGCCTTATGAACAGGAAGCGCAATTTGGTTTACTAAATGTTTATACATTGATTGTGACAGTAGCAAATCCACTTGGCTTGCGGACTGGAGTTATCAAGGAAGAACACCTATGATCCACCATGATCCCGCATGCCATGGATTGTGCAAAAACAGCGAACCGCAACCAACAAAACCAGAAGTGAAGTTTCGCTAGGAAAGCAGTACATAATATGCTTTGGTGCCGACAGTCGTCCGGACGGGGCACGCAAATGGTCCGTCGATGCACCAGCCTGACGTGGCTCAAGGCTGCCCGGTCACCAGCACAGCAATGCCAAGGGTCTTTGGGATCAACTATAGCATGCAACTGCAGTAGTAGTAATAGCCTAGCATTCCTTCTCTCTCTCTTTTTTCTCTCGAGTGATGAATGATGATGAATAATAACTCGTCACCTAATCGCCTGCAACCTACTACCGTGCCTGAAAATTTCAGCAGCTCACTGTCACTGCACTAGTTAGAGAGGTGATGCGAAGAACAACACACCAGTAGAGAAACGACTTTTGATCCACCTCGAAATTTGGCTTTAGTCCCGATATTTTTCGCGCTCAGGACTAAAGAAACATTTAGCCCCGGTTGGTAGCTTCAACCGGGACTAAAGGTCCCTGCCCAACGGCTACTGCGGCAGGTTTTTGCTGCAGAGGACCTTTAGTTCCCGGTTGGAGCTACCAACCGAGACTAAAGGTTAACTTTTACTCCCGGTTGGTCCCTCCAACCGGGAGTAAAAGTCTACTCACGGCTGGAGGCTCCGTCCGGGATTAGAAAGGGACCTTTAGTACCGGTTGTTGTCTCCAATCGGGACTAAAGATCCCCTCCTATATACCCCTTCTTCCTCTCTGAGCCCGAGCCACTTCGAGCTCACTGTTCTTGCTTCATCGCAGGCCTCTCTTCTTCCTCATCGTCGGTAATCACAAGATTTCTTCGATTCCTCCATCGATTCTTTAGGTTTTGAAGGTTACCAACTTTATATTCTCATATTTCATCAGTAGCATATCTCATTTTATAGACTAGATATATGTGGTTTTTTTATAGTGGATTTTTTTTATTTGTAAGCCTATTTAAGCTCAATATCACTTTAAAGTTTGCATATTTGGATGAAGGAAGGTTAAAGTAGTTATTCAAAACTAGTATTTAGCTTTCATTTCTAGCATGCATAGCACACTTCATGGTTTAGAGATATAGAGAATTTTAGAGTTTTTTTAATTTTATTTGTTTATAAAATGAGAAATTTATATTATATTAAAATGAGTATAGAGAGTAGATGGCAACGGCTTCCGGGTCCTCGGCCTCTCATCGGGTTCCAAAGCGACTGAGGTCGGACCTCTTTCTCATTGCATGCGGCAAGTGTGTGGAGAAGACTGTGATAGAGTACCGAGTGAGGAAGGAGTGTCCTAATAAGGGCCTGTATCTTCTACAAGTGTCCAGATCGTAATGTGAGTTATTTTGTTGCATTTGATGATTATGGTTAATTTATACTTATTTTCATGATGATTGTGATTAAAGTTCTAATTTTTTGTTTTAATTTCAGTGGGATGGCACTGGATGTTTAGGCTGGTACTGGGAGGAAGAGTATGTTGAAAATGTGCAAAACTCTCTTGCACAGATGGCTATGGCGGCTGATGAGGCAGTGATCCTGCGGAAGAAGCCCATAGATGTTGAACAAATGCATGATCTGTCTGTTTTAGTTGGGATTGGTCGCGAAATCCTTATGCTGCTGAAGTGTATTTTAGCTTTAGTTTTTTTAGTGGTAGTTGGGATTGTCTACATTGTAGCTGAGACTTTTATAAATTAATACCTTGTGTGGTAGCATGCATGTCGTATAATTAACTAATTATGTTCTAGGTTTTAATATGGTATGTATGTCATGTAATGCAGGTGAGCCGGCATTGGATGTAGAATGTTGATCACTGCTCCTAAGAGTTCATTGAGGATGCGCATTCTTTCTTACGTGTGGCCGAGGCAAACAAACGCTGATGGTTTCATGTGTTGCCCATGTGCCATATGTAAGAATTTGAAAGAATATGCTAGCTCAAGGAGTCTTCATTCACTACTTGTTGAAGTTGGGTTTCATGCCAAACTATATTTGTTGGACGAAGCACAGAGAAACCGGGGTTGTAATGGAAGAAGGTGAAGAAGAACAATGGGACGATGATGACATTATTGCTGAATATGATGCCTTCAATGATACTGCAATAGGGGAAGCTGAAGAAGAGGTAGGGGCAGAAGATGAGCCCGCTGGTGATCTTGGTCAGGCCATTCGTGACGCACTAAGAGAATACGAAAGTGAAAAGGAGAAGATCAAGTTCGAGCGCATGCTAGAGGATCACTAAGAAATTGTTATACCCAACTTGTGATGCGGGGCAGAAAAAGTTAGGTACCACACTGGAATTGCTGCAATGGAAGGCAAAGAATGGTGTATCTGACAATGGATTTGGGGAGTTACTGAAAATCCAAAAGAAGATGCTTCCGAAGGATAATGAATTGCCCGCCACTATGTACGAAGCAAAATAGGTAGTCTGCCCTTTAGGGATTAGAAATCCAGAAGATACATGCATGTCCTAATGACTGCATCGTCTACCAGTGGCGAGGAGTATGAGAAGTTAGATGTATGCACGATATGTCATGCATTGCGGGTATAAGATCAGGCGAGATGACCCTAGGTGATGTTGAGGGCGAATGTCCCATGAAAAAAAATCCCTGCGTAGATTATGTGGTATGCTCCTATAATACCACGCTTGAAAATGTCTGTTCAGAAACAAAGACCATGCAAAGTTGTTGCGATGGCCACAAAGAAGACCGGTAAGGTAGACAATATGTTGAGACACCCTACTAATGGGTCCCAATGGAGAGCAATCGATAGAGAATTCCTAGAGTTTACAAATGATGCAAGAAACTTAAGGTTTGCTTTAAGTATGGATGGTATGAATCCTTTTGGGGAGCAGAGCAGTAGTCATAGCACTTGGCCTATTACTCTATGTATCTACAACCATCCTCCCTGGTTATGCATGAAGCGTATGTTTATTATGATGCCAGTGCTCATCCAAAGCCCAAGGCAACCTTGCAATGACATCGATTGTACCTAAGGCCACTAGTTGAAGAACTTCTACTTTTATGGAATAGACTAGGTGTATGTATGTGGGATGAGCACAAATAGGAGCACTTTGACCTACGAGCATTGTTGTTCGTAACAATCAATGATTGGTCTGCTCTAAGTAATCTTTTAGGATAATCAAACAAGGGATATAATGCATGCACGCACTGTTTCGATGACATTAAAGGTATATTCTTGAAAAAATGTCAAAAGGTCATGTACCTTGGCCATCGTCGATTTCTTCCTACTGAATCACCCCCTAAGAAAGAAGGGCAAGCATTTTAAAGGTAAGGCAGACCACCAGACCAAGCCGGGACAACCGAACTGGTGAGGATGTACTCAATATGGTCAAGGATGTGAAAGTAGTATTTGGAAAGGCACATGACAGCGAACCTGTTCTGAACGATGCCGACGGTCATGCACCCATGTGGAAGAAGTCTATATTTTGGGAGCTACCCTATTGGCAAGTCCTAAAGGTCCATAGCGCGATCGACATGATGCACCTAATGAAGAATCTTTGTGTGAACCTGCTAGGCTTCATGGGTGTGTATGGGAAGTCTAAGGATACACTTGAAGCACGATAGGACCTACGGTGTTTGAAAGAACGAGACAACCTGCATCTAGAGAAGACAGATGATGGACTGCCATTACTTAAGTCCTGCCAGCTACACTCTTAGCAAAGAAGAGAAGGAAAAGCATGTTTGAATGCCTAGCAAGCATCAAGGTACCATCTAGATTCTCCTCGAATATAAAGGGTATAATAAATGTGCCAGAGAAGAAATTCCTAAACTTAAAGTCCCATGACTGCCATGTGCTCATGACGCAATTGCTTCCAGTTGCATTAAGAGGAATTCTACCTCCAAATGTACGTCTAGCCACCGTGAAGCTATGTGCATTCCTCAATGCAATTTCTCAGAAGGCAATCGATCCAATGGATCTAGCTAAACTATAGAATGATGTGGTTCAATGTCTTGTCAGCTTTCAGTTGGTGTTCCCTCCTTCCTTCTTTAATATCATGACACACCTCCTAGTTCACCTAGTCAAGAAGATTAGCATTCTTTGTCCTATGTTCCTGCACAACATGTTCTCCTTTGAGAGGTTCATGGGAGTCCTAAAGAAATATGTTCACAACCGTGCTCGGCCAGAAGGAAGCATCGCCAAGGGCTATGGAACAGAGGAGGTCATTTAGTTGTGTGTTGACTTTATTCCCGACCTTGACCCAATTGGTGTTCCTGAATCGCAACACGAGGGGAGACTAAGTGGAAAGGGGACACTAGGGAAGAAACCATATATTGGTATGCATGATAATTATTTTAATAAAGCACACTACATAGTTCTACAAAACTCCTCCTTGGTGGATTCGTATATCGAGACACATAAAGAGTTGCTCTGATCTGAGTTTCTAGGGAAATCTAAAGCTTGGATTACGCGTGAGCATATGAAAACTTTTAGCGACTGGTTACGAAAAGAATGTCAGGGTGATGAGAGTATTGATGAGCAACTGTATTTGTTGGCTAGGCAGCCATCGTGGCATATCCTTACATACAAAGGGTACGAGATAAATGGGAATATATTTTACACAGTAGTCCAAGATAAAAGGAGCACCAACCAAAACAGTGGTGTCCTACATAGATGCCACTGACCCTAATGGAAATAAGCAAATATATTATGGCCGCATAGAGGAGATATGGGAACTAAACTATGCACCTACTTTTAAGGTACCTTTGTTCAAGTGCCAATGGGTAAAGGCGACTGGAGGCGGGGTAGTAGTCGACAACCTAGTATGGAATGACAATCGTGGACCTCAACTAATATTGGGTACAAAGATGAACCGTTCGTCCTTGCTAAGGATGTGAATCAGATGTTCTATATTAAGGGCATGTCTACAAAACCGAAGAGAGGGAAAAACAACAATGACCCAATCAATGAGCCAAAGCGCTACATAGTTCTTTCAGGGAAAAAGAAACATCATCGAAATTGAAGACAAGTCAGACATATCAGAAGATTATGAAAAGGATGACCGAATTCCACCCTTCACAGTTAACAAAGACCCAAGCATCCAGCTAAATAATGAGGACACTCCATGGTTACGGCACGATCATAATCAAGGGATATACGTTAAGAAGAAGTTCACTACTATGCCCGCTTGATATATATATAGTGATGTTTAATAGTGTGTATTAGAGGTATTATGTAATAATTGAGAATTCAGAGATGTTTGTTAGGTGTTTCCTTTTTTCTATGTTCAGATTAAATTTGTGTTTGATGGTGGGATTTCCATGTCGCTTTTGGACAATGAGTGATGAAAAAATGAAAAGATTTACGTTAAAATGATGTGAAAACAAATTTCCAATCAAAAACAAAAGTTTTAATGATTTAAATTAAACACTACATTTTTGCATTAACGAAATAGTAATTATTAATGACATTATGTTTCAATATTTATAAGAAAAAACAAAAACTTTAGGTCACGCAATTTTCCTGTGTGCAATAAAGCAAAAGTAAATCCATATTCTTTTAAAACAATTTTATGCCTTGTATTTCATTTACTATGCAATTAACAAGACTTTAATATTTTATAGAAAGAAATATATAAAAAACAAATGGAGCTTGAAACGGGCGGGAAGTGAAGCTGTAGCCCAACTTTAGTCCCGGGTAGATCTACCACCCGGGACTAAAGGTGGGCTGCATTTTTTGCGGCCCGCCAAAATACACCTTTAGTCCCGGCTCGTAATATCAGCCGGGACTAAAGGTCTTTTCGTCCCGGGCATTTATAGGAGCCAGGACTAAAGGTCCCTCCCCTATATAAGGTGGTCGTTTCTTCTTCCTCCTCACTCTTCGTCTTCGTCGCCCATCGCCACTGTCGCCGCCGTCGCCCTCGTCACCGTCGCCCGTGGCCACCTCATCGTCCTTGACCTCATCGCCGCCAGACCCAGTGTCGATCTTCTCCTTCCCGACCTCCGACACGCTCTTCGACTGCACGTGGTCTGAGTCCCACGACTCCCTCTACGCCACCGCCTCCGGGGACGGCTCCGTGCGCCTCTTCGACGCCACGCAGCTCCCGCCGCCGTAGAACCCCGTGCGCCTCCTCCACGAGCATGCGCGGGAGGTGCACGGCCTCGACTAGAACCCCAATGTCGGCCACCCCAATGCTGGCCGCCCCACGCGCCACCAACGCCGCCGGCCCCAACGTACTGTGTATTGATATATATATATTTGTTATATATATAAATTTGTTATAGAACTACTATCCTGTAGCTGGCTACAGAATAACTTATTCTGTAGCCACTTTGAGTTACGATAATTACTATGTTATTTTACGAGATTATAGTAACTCCTTACTAAGTGGATTAATATAACGTTATGGTAAATATCCCCATGTGTTATAGTAACCCAACTATCGTAAATATGTATTTATATTATGGTAAATTAGTATATAAAATTATAATAAATGGAGGTGGCTACAGAATAACTTATTTTGTAGCCGGCTACTGAATAGCCTCTCCCAATTTGTTATATATATATATTAGAGAGTTATAAATTTGTATTGTTATATATATATTATATATATATATATATATATATATTTGTTATATATATAAATTTGTTATATATCTATATTAGAGAGTTATAAATTTATATTGTTATATAGCTAAATTTGTTATACATATATATTAGAGTTATAAATTTATATTGTTATATATATATTTATTTGTTATACATACATATTAGAGAGTTATAAATTTGTATTGTTATATATATATATATTTGTTATACATATTAGAGAGTTTTAAATTTATATTGTTATATTATAAATTTGTTATATATATCACTTGCCAATAAATATTTCTAGAAAATAAGAAATCAAAGTTATGCTTTGGAGACTTGAATTTCATGTGTAGTTATTTAATTAATTTTAAGCACATGACTCGATCCATTTTATAGATATATGGTTTTTATTTTTTATTGATATATCTAGTCAGGTGAACCACTTGGTCCACATGCAAGGAAATTCATGCAACACTGTGGGTACCTTGTAAGGGATAGACTTCCGATTAGTGCCCATGAATGGAAGCAAAAGATCAACTGAGCCTCATGTTAGTTTTGTCTCTGATCTTGATAAGAATTTAATTTGGGATGATATCCTTCAACATTTCACGTTGCAAGCGGATGATTATGATGATATCAACGATGATGAATTGAAGGAGCTAGTTTGAAAGTGGGCTATGAAGAAGATGGCCACACAATTCCAGACTTGGAAGAAATCCCTATATACAAAATACGTCAAGAAGAACCTAACGCCCCATTACAATACTAGGGGCCCACTCGCGAAGTTGAGGCCCTACTAGAATGATTTTGTACAGTACAAGACATCGGAAGAGGGTGAGAAACAGGTGAGAAGGAACCAAGAGAATGCCCGACGGAAGGTATACCACCATGGCATGGGATCAGGATGGCTATGCGACTGCCATTCTCAAGTGGGAAAAAATAGAAGCGGACATTCTTGCCAAGGGTATCACACCAGAATCACTCAATTGGCCCAAACGCGCGAAGAATTGGTTTTTCGCTCATGGGGGAAGACTAGGACCTAGAGACCGAGAAGTTGGTTCATAGGCCCAAAACTCGAAAGAGCAACACAAAGATTTTCTTATGCTCTACAAGCTAAAGCTATTGGTGCGTTCAGGCTCAATAGAGAGAAGGATGAACTGACATATGCCATCGGGACTGCTGAACACAGTGACCGAACGAGAGGTTTAGGACGGAACATTTCTTGGGAGCATGGTTTCCCTAACGACAGAGATACCTACAGAAGCTGGCAGAGAAGGAAGGATGAGGAAGCAGCGTGGATCAGCAGGTTGGAGGAATATGTTCGTGAGTCACTGGAAGGCGTTGCTTCAAGCACAGGAGCAGCGAAAAAGACATGCAAGCTAGAATGCAGGAGGAAATCATAAAGCAAGTGCAAATAGCAATGAGTGCCCAAAGGCAGGCATCAGATCTAGGAATCAACATTAATATTAGCCCCCCTGATCAGTTGAAAAGCAGCTGCGCTTCCACAGAGTTGCCAAATCAAGATGACGCAATGCTATGTTTCCCCGTGGATGACATCACTGCACCATTTACATCATGTGAGCTACATATTCCAAAAGGGAATGCCACAATCATGGTGGCTCTCGGTATTTTTTCTCCTCCAGATCCTACCAAGACACCAAGAATCCATGGGACAATAATACCACCTGGATATGTTAGCATCTCAGTGGATAGAGTTAATAAAGGTTTTAGTGATCTAGCTCTTGACATTCTAGGAGATGATGGGAAGAAGACTCTAGGAGAAGCAGAGAAGACATTCATACTATGGTGCAAGCGCTACATCATTATTCCCAGGGTCTCTAGTCCACCGCCGCTTCCTCAACTACTAGACAATAGGTATGGACAAAAGTGAACGAAACAATTTCTTCACTAATTTTCTATTGACATGCATGATTAATAATAACAATTTCTTATACCTAATTATTCTTTTTTGTACTCACATAGTAGGGCCTCCGTCAACCTAAGTCCAATTATTCAATCTCCAGATCATCATAGTGCTCCGGGCAATGATTATGCAATGTCGCCACCGCCGCCACCTCTAAGGAGGTCTCCAACGCCTCCAAGGAGGTCTCCAACGGCTGCCCCGTCACCCTTGATGACCAAGAAGCAGCCAGTTCCTAAGAGGTCCGCCCCACAAACGAAGTCAGTTGGCCCACCTAGCCGGCAAAGAAGAAAGCCTCCTCTAATTCAGTTATTCCCCTAAAAACTGTATTACGAGAAAAGTAAAAAGGAATTAAATGCTACAGTACAAAAAGATGTGAACAGTTTCTTTGAAAAAGTAAGAAAGCAACGAGAAGTGAGGGAGAACCCAGAGAAACCAGTACTTCTATCTACCTCCAGATCTTCTAAGAAAGAAGGTGGACCAGAAAAAGCAGGGAATCTCAAAAGACCCTGCCAAAATCAGGACTACGACCGCTCTCTCACCAAGTCATTTGAGGCGGCGTAGAAAAAGACTAGAGCAGGGAAAGGTGTTGCACAACTCGGACAATAATCACAACAATCAGTCCCCCCCTCTTGTCATTCGTAATGAATATGATTCAAACTTAGACTTACTAGACGTCGATTTTGAGGACTTGGTTCGGTTTTACGAGGATACTGGTTTGGACCTTGCCCAAGTGCTCGCTGAAGGACCATCTGCTCCTGAAAGTGGATCCTTGAAAGAAATTTGAACATGGAAAGAGTCTATACAACCCTGAGGCCTTAGATGAACTGGGTACGCAAATGTACCTGCTAAACAAGTGGTACATGGCGGCGTGTGAATAGGGAGAGACCTTTGTTTCTATAAGAGTTAGAAACCAACATTACTTCCGTGGCGATGACGTTATATATGTCGAGTTTTTAGAATTACACCAACTATGCCACCTGGACTCTCTCGACAAAAGTCTTATTAGCTGCTATTGTCTATAAGTGTGATTATTTTCTACTATTAAAGTGTATATATATAAAGCTATATGTATATATATAAATTATATATCCTCACACTATATTTTTATATATGTAGATATGAGATGACAGAACTCAGAAAGAGAAAGGATAATGATGCTGGTTTCGTTGATCCAAATGTCTTATTCAAACACCCTAATCCCCCGCCTGAATGGAAAGCTAAACTCGAGAAAAATCTCATGAGGTTCTTAGTGAACCAACAAAACAAGGACATACTCTTCCCCTACAACTTTAAGTGAGTGTTAAATAATTAATGTCGATCATATGAATATTTGTTCAATTATTTGCTTACTAGCTAAGCTATCTCTCATATATATATATATATATATATATATATATATATATATATATATATATATATATATGTTGACTCTAGTTAATGTCGATCATATTTGTGTATAAAAACATATGCAGCAATTACTAGATATTGATGGTCATCGATATGGCCAATAGTCGATTGAGCATCTTAGACTCGTTAAGAAAAGAGCAAACAGAGTACCAAGACATAATAGATATTATTCAAGGATAATTTGGTCTCTCTAGCAACTATATACCCCGATCTCTTAACTACAACAATTATTAAAGGCCAAATTATTTTTTTATTTTATTGGGCACAGTGTTTGAAAAAGTTTCATTGATGAACACCACATGAAACATTATAAAGCGCCACTGGATGTAATCGCACACAAAGTAAGTACTAGCTACATTATATATATATAATTCAATTAACACCATGCATGCTTTCAATTCACCGGATCTTTTTTCTCGTAAAAGTGGGTTCTGAGGCAAGAACAGGGGACCAACTACTGCGGATACAATGTTTGCGAGTTCATCATGGCGTACTCAAAAAGAACTCTTGAAGAGATCCTCAAAGTATGTTAAATAAATATATTCACAATTTCTTTTATTGCTCATATATATATATAAGTAATCACGTGACCAAAACACACACACACACACATATATATATATATATATATATATATATATATATATATATATATATATATATATATATATATATATATATAAATACTTTTCCTTTAACTTTTATTGAAGACTCTATGGTTGAAGGAAAAAGTCATACGACGTGACCAACTAAAAGCAATTCAAGAGACCATAGCAGGGATTTCTTAAAGACCAGGTCTTAAACCTCGTCGGCGAGTTCTATAATGACATGAACGAAACATGGAAGCCAAACCAGATGGAGTGAATTTGTTATCCCATGGATACGATAGAATATACAATGCAAGCTTTATTTGTAATATATATATATACATATTATATGTACATAAAATAACGTACAATATATGTATATGCATGTAATATATACGTTAGTTTTATACTTTAGTTTGTACAAAATGTTCGAACATTATAAGCGTGTAGAATACGTATATTATTAGCAGCATAGAATGCGTATTCGAAAACCTATTCGAAAACCAAAACGAATCATCAATTGAAAATAGAAACAAAAAAAGAAAAAAAAAGGAAACCTTTAGTCCCGGTTGGTAATACCAACCGGGACTAAAGGGCCGACCCACGTGGCCAGACCAGGAGACCTCTTTAGCCCCGGTTGGTATTACCGACCTTTAGTCCCGGGCGAGAAATCGGGACTAAAGGAGGGGCCCTTTAGCCCCGGATTCGTGCTTCCCGGTTGGGAAACCGGGACTGAAGGGATTTCCCAACTGGGAGTACAGCTCTAAGGCATGACGAACAGACGGACTCTCGAGACGTCATTTGGACAGTCCCTCTCCAGTCTCCTACCTCTTTCACTCTTCTTGCATACCCCATTATAAGAACTTCAGAGCATTCAACCGAGGAACACGCACTTGATCTCTCTCCTATGATTGGACATAGAGGCTCTGGTCTGAACCAGTATAATTCCTTGTGTCTTTGGATGCTACCATCGTCTTCCTGGAGCAGTGCGACATTCGTATAAATTCACTCGTCAGGTTACGAAACACCGACACATATTTTATATAGGGAAAAGTGAAAATTTGCAAACTTCGAGCAACAACAATTCAAATTATACACAAGTTTAGGACATAAAACTTGTATCAATAAATTTGTATTCAAAGTGTCTTTGACATAATATTGATCCTTTAGTAAATGACAATGTATTTTAAAAAGAAATTAAGAGCCAAAATATATTTTGTATAAATTTTACTTCATCCAAATAAATTTATTATTTCTGAGTTATTAATAGGTGAAGCGTCGCAGTCCATTGATCCTAACAATATTTTTTAGAAAAAGGAATTTATATTCTGGCCTCTGCATAAGTTATGCACTTAACCATCCCTTATTACAAGTCCAGCTTCCGGCTGCAAAAAGCAAACTCTCAAAGAGGAGACAAAACAAAGAAATAAACTCATGCACCAAACTAAGTCTATTGTTAGAAGACAGCCACCCATGCTTGGCGAAGATCTCCATTGATGCAGTCTCTAACATACGCCTTGGCTTGTCGTTCTTCTTTTTGAAGGATGGACCAAAAGCGTGTCCAATATGTGGCCCCAGAAATAACCTGCAAGTAAGAATAAATTCTCTTTTTGTCAAAAATCACATCATTTCGGCTCAACTAAGTAGACCAAATAATTGCACTTGCTCTCACACAAACTTAGGATGGCAATTTAGAGTCTACTTGTCTCTGTCAAGGCCCAAGAAAATGTTTTGTGTTTCTGGGTGGTCAGTAAACCAAAAGCAACCTGAACCACCCTCCAAACAAAATGTGCCACATGATAATAAAAATGAAGTGTTGAATAGTTTCTTTATTGTTACAAAAGCAACAAGTTTCAACACCTTTCCAATTCTTCTTGAAAAGATTATCTTCAGTTAAAATTACCTGCTTCATAAAGAACATAATGAAAACCTTAATTTTAAGTGGCAATTTTAATTTCCAAATGGCCTTATGAACAGGAAGCGCAATTTGGTTGGTTTACTAAATGTTTATACATTGATTGTGACAGTAGCAAATCCACTTGGCTTGCGGACTGGAGTTATCAAGGAAGAACACCTATGATCCACCATGATCCCGCATGCCATGGATTGTGCAAAAACAGCGAACCGCAACCAACAAAACTAGAAGTGAAGTTTCGCTAGGAAAGCAGTACATAATATGCTTTAGTGCCGACAGTCGTCCGGACGGGGCACGCAAATGGTCCGTCGATGCACCAGCCTGACGTGGCTCAAGGCTGCCCGGTCACCAGCACAGCAATGCCAAGGGTCTTTGGGATCAACTATAGCATGCAACTGCAGTAGTAGTAATAGCCTAGCATTCCTTCTCTCTCTCTTTTCTTGAGTGATGAATGATGATGAATAATAACTCGTCACCTAATCGCCTGCAACCTACTACCGTGCCTGAAAATTTCAGCAGCTCACTGTCACTGCACTAGGGCGCGTTTAGTTCGGCTGCAAACTTTGCATAGGACACGATTCTACGATTCTCTACTGTAGCATTTTGTTTGTATTTGTGAATTATTGTCCAAACATTGATTAATTAGGCTCAAAAGATTCGTCTCGCAAAGTTAAAGCAAACTGTGCAATTAGTTTTTTATTTTGTCTACATTTAATATTCCATACATGTACCGCAAGTTTGATGTGATGAGAAATCTTCTTTTTGTATAGTATACTTTTGGAGATAGAAAGGTGATGCGAAGAACAACATGTGGGGCCATCGCTACCTCTTTCTTTCTCCGTTCGCGCCAATTCCAGCAGGCATTGACTTTCTTTCCACTAAAAGCGCTCTCTCTCTCTCTATGTACCCGGTTGGTGCATGCATTGTGTTCCCCCGACAGTGTTGCTGGTAATTCCATGTGGCCCCTTTTTTTCACTGTCACCAGCAAAATGTGGCCGTAAAAAAAAAGTCACAAAAGGAATTGCTATCTTCATGATGTATCCAACTGGTTTTGAGTGTTGGAGCCCTGGGCAACACGCATATGGAAATGGAAAAATAGAAGAGAAATGCTTTCAATCTAAGTTTACAAATTTTACTCACGTCATTTCCAATCTTTTTGGATTTGGCAAATTAATGAAGTTCTCGCAACTTTAACTAACTCAATCATTTTAGTTTAGCACCACGTGCTCGATCGACACCATCTACATACATGGATCGGCCTGACCTGATGAAATGCAGCAGCTTTAATCAATCCTGTTGATAATCTTTGCCGGAAGTAAATAATGATTCATTCCACCTGCCGGGATCTTCATGTGGACCCTCCATACCCTTCTCGGGCCAAAAGAAAGAAAAAGCCTGCCTATGCTGCGCGTTGCAATCGACCGTAAAATTAAGGGAGAAGTCGATTTTAACTCCCTTAGTTATCAATTTGTTTACCGAATTTCAAAACAAGACATCTTCCCTTCTTAAAATCATTTAAATAAATTAATAGATGTGGACACCCTAGGATGATTAATAGAGGTGGACATCTTAGGGATGCAGTCTCTATTAAATATTGAGACAGACGTCCACTGGTAGAGAACAGAGCTTTACTCCCAGGTGGGGAACCATCTCTAGTTCCGGTTCCGCACCCGGGAGCAAGCATCCGGGACTAAAGGGGGGTCCTTTAGTCCCGGGTCAGGAACCAGGACTAAAGGGGGACCTTTAGTCCCGGTGGGTAACACCAACCGGGACTAAAGGTGCCTCCTAACATGCCACGAGGCCAGGCACCTTTTAGTCCCGGTTGGTAATACCAACCAAGACTAAAGTTATTTTTTTCTTTTTTCTTTTATTTTCATTTTTTTATTTTTTTTTCAAAATAGGTTTTCGAAGTCGTATTGTACGCTGCTAATTATACATTTATACGCGCGTATAGTATGTTTCGGTTCAAGCACAATGACGTATTAAATCACACAATTCAAGCATAGAAATATATATATATATATGCATGCATGCATCATATATATATTTACATGCATGCATGCATATGTGTATTTCACATTATATTATTTCATGTGCATATATTACAAAAGATTGCATTATAGTTGTTGTGATATAACAAGTTTCCTCTCATGCTCTAGCTTGGCTTCCATGGCAGTATTGGGTCGAAGTAGAACTCGCCCTTGGAATCGATGACCTGGTCATTAAAAAATCCGGCTATAGACTCTTGAATTGCTTTGATTTGGTCTTGCCGTATGACCTTTTCCTCCAACCATCGAGCCTACAGGTTTGAATTAAAGGAAAATAAATTAATATATGTACATACATATATATATATATATATAAAGACATAGTAATACAATCAACAATAATAATTAAATGAATATATAGTGTATTTTTAACGTACTTTGAGTCTCTCTGTAGGAGTTCTTTGGGAGACCACCTTGATAAACTTGCAAACATAGTAACTACAGTAGTTGTTCTCCTGTTCCTGCCTCGGACACCACTTTACGAGAAAAAAATTTATCATCTAATCTGGTGATCCGGTAAAAGCTATATGTTTAATTAATAAAGATGATGCGATTTAGGGGACTTACTTTCAAAGGGATTACATTCAGTGGCGCTTTGCATTTTCCCATGTGTTGCTTCTCAATAAAGGTTTTTCAAACACTGCTCAATAAAAATTTGCCACGTCATCGGATATAGTTAATCATCATGTTTGTATGTATATATAGTTGCTAGAGATATCGAAATTACCTTTGGATAATATCTATCATATCTTGATAGTCTTGTTGTGGTTTTCTCATCGAGTCATAGATTATCAAGTGACTTTTTACCAGATTGATGTCCATTAATATCCAGTGATTGCTGCATGTGTTTATAGGATATAACGCATAACACTCATTAATTAACTAGAATCAACATATGAGCCATTAAGGATAATCGACATTATTAACACTCACTTGAAGTTGTAGGGAAAGAGTATATCCTTCTTGTGGCATTGGTTCACTAAGAAGTTCATGACGTTACTCTCTGACTCAGACTTCCAATTAGGCTTTGGAGTAACTGGGTCTTTGAATACTATGTGGGGATCAACAAAACCAATTTCATTGCAGCCTTCCTTTCTGAGCTCTGTCATTGTAAATCTGCATATATAGTACTTGTTAGGATAATTTATATGCATATACACACATATGATGAGTTTAATAATAGATCGAAAAAAATTATTACTTACAGGCAATAGCAGCTAATGATAACTTTGTCCCGAGAGGTCAGGTGGCATATTTGATAAATTCTGCAAAGTCAACATACATAACATCATCGCCACGGAACCAATGTTCGTCTCTAATTCTGACACCAACGCAGAAGTCTCCACCGGTAGACGCCTGCATGTACCACTTGTTTAGCAGGTACATTTGCGTCCCCAGATCACATAAGGCTTGAGGGTTGTATAGACTCTGGCCTAGTATAAATTTTTTCTTCCAAATATCAACCTCCACCGCACTCTCAATGTTTCCATCACCAAACATCTGGTAAAGGTCAAGACCAGTCTCTTCAATAAATTCACCAAGATGATCCAAATCGATATCTGGAGGTATGTTTGCCTGATGCATTAATCCTAAATTCAAACCATATTTATTAACAACAACTAGCGGGGGGACTGATTGGTGCGATTGTTGTCCGAGTTGTGCAACTCCTTTCCCTGCCTGCTTCTTTTTCTATGCCGCCTCAATTGACTTGGTGAGAGTGCGGTCATAGTCCGTTAATGTTGATTTGGATGGCTTATGAGATTCCCGCTGTTGTTGCTGGTAAGAAGCCACCTTTTTCTTAGAATATCTGGAGCTACGAAGAAGTACTGGTTTCTCCGGGTTTCTCCTTGCTTCTTGATCCTTTTTAATTTTGTCATAGAATCTGGACATATCTTTTTTATATGCATCAAGTTACTTCTTCCTTCTCTTCAGATATTATTTTGGGAATAGCTCTTGGTTTCACGGTGGCTTTCTTTAGCCGGCAGGGACTGGTTCTTCATTTGCGGGGCTGGCCTCTTGCTAGTACTTGGCTTCTTGCTAGGCGAGGGTGGGGGAGGCGTTGGAGACCTCCTTGAAGGTGGTGGCAGCGACGTTGGAGACCTCCTTGGAGGTGGCGGCTGCCACGTTGGAGACCTCCTTGGAGATGGTGTGGATGCAGACTCGCCTTCCAACACATTGTCATCGTATAGAGCACTATGATGATCTAGCGATTGAATAATTGGATTTAGGTTGGGGGAGGATCTGCTACAAAAAACGGAATGACATATTATTATGAGCAGATTGTTAATTATTTAAGCCAATATAAATTAATGATGTAGTGTTTTCATCCGCACCTATGGTGAGGTAGTCCAGGAGGAGGTGGAGGCGACATCCCGGGAATGATGATGTAGCGCTTGCACTATAGAATGAATGTCTTCTCTGCTTCTCCTAGAGTCTTCTCGCCATCACCTCTAGGAATGTCAAGAGGCAAATCACTAAAACCTTTTTTAGCTTTATCTACCGAGATGGTAGCATATCTTTCTTGGATTATATTCCCATGAATCCTTGGTGTCTTGGTTCGGTCGATAGGATTAACAAGACCGATAGCCACCTTGATTTTGGAATTCCCCTTCGGAATGTGTAGCTCACATGATGTACAAGGTTCAGTGACGTCATCCATAGGGAAGCGCAGTCCTGTGTCCCCTTGATTTGGTATCTCTATGGAAGCGCAGCTGCTTTTCAACTAAACAGATTGGCTAATGTTGATTCCTGGCTCTGATGCCTGCTTGCTTGCACTCACTGCTATTTGCACTTGCCTTCCGATTTCCTCCTGCATTCTCGCTTCAAGGTTTTTTTCCCACTCCTATGCTTCACGCATCGCTTCCTCCAACCTCTAGAGCCGTTGTGCCTCTTCTTCCTTCTTTCTCTGGCGGCTTTTGTAGGAAGGTCTGTCCTGAGGGAATCCATGCTCCCATGAGACACTTCCTTTGCCTCTAGTTCGGCCACCGTGTTCAATAGTCCTGATGGCGTATGTCAGTTTATCCTTCTCTCTGTTGGGCCTGAACGCACCACTAGTAGTAGCTCCCTAAGCATAAAACAATCTTTCTATTGCTTCTTGTAGTCTTGCGCCATAAACGCACTTCCCTGTCTCCTGGTCCAGTGTTCCCCCATGAGCGAAAAACCAATTCTTTGCACGCTTCTCCCCACTCGAGTGATTCTAGTGTGATACCCTTGGCAAGAAGGTCTGCTTCCATTTTGTTCCACTTCTTAATGGCAGTCGGGTAGCCACCTGATCCCAAGTTATGGTGGTATGTCTTCTGTTGGGCATTACTGTTGGTTCTTTATTACCCGACTCACACCCTCTTCCGATGTCTTGTACTGTACAAACTCATCCCAATAGGGCCTCTGCTTTGAGATTAGGGCCTAGGACAGTAAAATCTGGTGCTATGTTCTTCTTGACATATATCGTCTATAGGTGTTTCTTCCAAGTCTGAAACTGGGTGGCCATCTTCTTCATTGCCCAATCCCTAACTCGCTCCTTCAATTCATCACCATCTATTATATCATCATAACCATCTGTTTGGAGCGTGAAATGTTCCAAGACATCATTCCAAATTAATGAATTGTCAAGATCGGAGACAAAACTGATATGAGGAGCACTGGTCTTCTTCTTCCATTCGCGGGTACTGATCGGGAGCCGGTCCCGTACAAGGTAACCACAGTGGTGCATGAATTTCAGTTTTATTCCCCCCCCCCCCCGGTTCGCCTGTATCCACATTGAACTCCAAGATGATGAAGCAGCCCTCCAATGGCTTTTTGGGACCTCAAACATTTTTACTCTTCGTTGTAGTTGTTGATGTCGATCCAGAGGGCTACAAAACATAAACATTATTTTTAATGTCATGAGCACACATAAGACATATGATAATATATATATCTAATAATAAAAAATATATACTTGGCCAATATGTTGTTGCTCATTTTGTTCAAGAGCTAAGTACTGACTCCCATCATCTGCATCCTCTTGCATGTTATTTTTAGCACCATCATCGCCGACAACTTGAGTGCCAGTGTTGATCAAATTCATCATCAACTCCTCCTCATCCATGTTTCTCAGGTCGGCCATCTAGCTTCAAAAAACAAAACCAATTTATAGTACGTCAAATCTTTGCTTACATGCGTAAAATCTACGAACAATATGCATTATTAAATCTTGCCCCTTGGTCACGGACGCAATTTGCCACACTAGGGCGAACTGCGTCGGTACTAGGGCGAATTAGGGCTATACATAAACGGCCGAGGGCAAATTGCGTCGGTGACTAGGGCGAACCACGTCGGTGACATCAACAACGCGGTTCGCCCTAGTCACCGACTGCAATTCGCCCTAGTGTGATTGTTTAGCGTTAACGATAATGATAATACGAATGTTGATAGACTAGGCCTCGAGAGAGGGCGGTGTGATGAGAGTGGCGGTGCTCCACTCTGCCGTATATATGTTTGTACACATGGGTGAACGAGGGCGGCGGTGCTCCACTGTATAAACCCTAAACCCTAGGGCGAACGAGGGCGGCGGTGCTCCGCCGTACATAGAAATGCATGGCGCTTATACATAGAAACGCATGGCGCTTATAGATGGCGTGTATACACTGGAATTTTTTTCTGTTCCTTTGGCGCTTTCTTTCTTATAATAGTTAGCGCGATAGAGAATAATGCTCGTCTGAACGCCGTGTGCAACGTGCCATGAAAATTAGTTAAGTATATCCAGTGAAGTGATCAGTACGTTTGGGTTTGTGATCGATACACACATTTGTTGACGTACGTACGTATGCGAATTTGAGGACCACTCGTTGATTGATGAAAGTTTTGTTTATTACCACAATTATTAATTTGGTACATAATAATTAATGAACTAAAGGAGGTACGTACTGTACTTGCAAAGGCTCCTCGTTCAACTGTGCTGGCGCTGCCACCGGTATTAGTATCGCAAGCTAAGAACGTTGGTCATTGATTGCTAAGGTTCCATATAATAGAACATGACTATTTGGATTTAAAATTCTGATTCGACTCAACATACATGCTTATAGTTTGGCCCTAATTATTCTTTCGTTCGTGAACTTGCCTAAAACCTGAACAACAGTACGGTTACCATGAGTGAACTTGCCTAAAACATGTGTTTCATGCATGGAGATAGGAATGGAGCAAGCAGCGTGGTCCTCATCATCGATCTGTTGCGGTCACGGTGTAGCCTGGAGATGGAATGGAGCAAGCAGCGTACCTCAGGGAATGGAGGAGAGGAAGCCGCGCGCATTGGCAGCCTCATCGTTGCGCCGTGTCAACGCGCTGGAGTGTGGCCCACGTGTCAGGTCGGGGCGGCCGGGCAGCAGCTGGCGCCGCGAGGTCGTCGGCGCGTGGGGTGGCATGGGGACTGCGGACGCACGCGGGGTGGTGGCGACGACCGGCGTTGGGCGGGGTGGCGGCGGCGTCCTCGGTGTGGCGGGCTGGGTGGTGTGGGCGCAGGGGGAGAGGAATCGGCGAAGAACGCAAGGAACAAGATGGCACTGGTATATATATGCCACGCCCCTTTACTCCCGGTGCCATCCCCCCACCGGGAGTAAAGGTCCTTTACTCCCGGTGCGTGTTACCAACCGGGAGTAAAGGTCTCCCGGTTGGTAACACGCACCGGGAGTAAAGGACATTTACTCCCGGTGGGGGGATGGCACTGGGAGTAAAGGTTTTTTTTGGCGGGCCACGAAACTACAGCCCACCTTTACTCCCGGGTGGGCTTCCCACCTGGGAGTAAAGGTGGGCTGCAGTTTCGTTTCCCGCCTGTTTTAAGCAAATTTTTTAATAGAAATGCAATAGTCTTGTTAAATACATAGTAAATTAAATAAAAGGCATAAAATTATTTTGTTAAAAATATGGATTTTCTTTTCCTTTATTGCACATAGGAAAAATCTATAACCTAACTTTTTTTTATTTTTTGTTATAATTATAAAACATAATGTAACTAATATTTATTATTTCGTTAATGCAAAAATGTAGTGTATAATTAAAATTATTAAAACTATTGGTTTTGGACAGGAAATTTGTTTTCACATCATTTTAACGTTAATATTTTAATTTTTCATCACTCAATATCCTAATTTAACTTTTCGAGAGAGAAATCCCACCAAATCAAACATTGATTTAATTTGAAACACGACATAATAAACATCTAAATTCACAATTATTACATAATATCTCAAACACACACTACATTAAATCACTATATCATCAAGTGGGCACAACAGTGAACTTCTTCTTTACGTATGTCCCTTGGTTATGATCGCGTCGTAACCATGGAGTGTCCTCATCATTTACCAAGATGCTAGGGTCTTTGTTCACTTTGAAGGATGGAATTCGGTCATCCTTTTCATAATCTTCTGACATGTCTGACTTGTCCTCAATTCCCACGATGACTCTTTTCCCTGAAAGAACTATGTGGCACTTTGGCTCTTTGGTTGAGTCATTATCTTTTTTCCCTCTTTTTGGTTTGGTAGACATATCATTGACATAGAACACCTGATTCACATCCTTGGCAAGGATGAATGGTTCGTCTTTGTACCCAATATTACTAAGGTCTACTGTTGTCATTCCATACTCGTTGTCTACTATTACCCCGCCTCCGGTCACCTTGACCCATTGGCACTTGAACAATGGGATCTTCAAAGTAGGTGCATATTCTAGTTCCCATATTTCATCTATGCGTCCATAATATGTCTGCTTATTCCCATTCGGGTCTGTGGCATCTATGCGGACACCACTATTTTGGTTGGTACTCCTTTTATCTTGGGCTACTATGTAGAATATGTTCCCATTTATCTCGTACCCTTTGTATGTGACGATATGCCATGATGGTTGCATAGCCAATAAATACAGTTGCTCATGGATGCTCTCATCACCTTGACATTTTTTCGCAACCAACCGCCAAAAGTTTCCATGTGCTTACGCGTAATCCAAGCTTCAGTCTTCCCTAGAAACTCGGATCGTAAGAGATCCTTGTGTGTCTCAATATACGGATCTACCAAAGAGGAGTTCTGTAGAACTGTGTAGTGCACTTTATTGAAATAATCATCATACGTTCCAATATATGTTTTCCTCCCTAGTGTTCCCTTTTCGCTTAGTCTCCCCTCATGTCTTGATTCAGGAACACCAATCGAGTCAAGGTTGGGAATAAAGTCAACACAGAACTCAATGACCTCTTCTGTTCCATAGCCCTTGGCGATGCTTCCTTCTGGGCGAGCACGGTTGTGAACATATTTCTTCAGGACTCCCATGAATCTCTCTAAGGGGAACATGTTGTGTAGGAACACAGGACCGAGAATGAAAATCTCCTTGACTAGGTGAACTAGGAGGTGTGTCATGATATCAAAGAAGGAAGGAGGGAACACCAACTCAAAGCTGATGAGACATTGAACCACATCATTCTGTAGTTTAGCTAGATCAGTTGGATCAATTGCCTTCTGAGAAATTGCATTGAGGAATGCACATAGCTTCACGGTGGCTAGACGTACATTTGGAGGTAGAATTCCTCTTAATGCAACTGGAAGTAATTGCGTCATGAGAACGTGACAGTCATGGGACTTTAAGTTACAGAATTTCTTCTCTGGCACATTTATAATACCCTTTATATTCGAGGAGAATCCAGATGGTACCTTGATGTTGTTTAAGCATTCAAACATGATTTCCTTCTCCTCTTTGCTTAGAGTGTAGCTGGCAGGATGTAAGTAATGGCATCCATCATCTGTCTTCTCTAGATATAGGTTGTCTCTTTCTCTCAAACAACGCAGGTCCTGTCGTGCTTCAAATGTGTCCTTAGGCTTTCCATACACACCCATGAAGCCTAGCAGGTTCACACAAAGATTCTTCGTCAGGTGCATCACGTCGATCGAGCTGCGGACCTCTAGGACTTGCCAATAGGGTAGGTCCCAAAATATGGACTTCTTCTTCCACATGGGTGCGTGACCGTTAGCGTCGTTCGGAACAGGTTGGCTGCCATGTCCTTTTCCAAAGATGACTTTCACATCATTGACCATATTGAGTACATCCTCACCGGTTCGGTTGCGAGGCTTGATCAGGTGGTTTGCCTTCCCTTTAAAATGCTTGCCTTTCTTTCTTACAGGGTGATTTGCAGGAAGAAATCGACGATGGCCAAGGTACATGACCTTTTGACATTTTTTCAAGAATACACCTCTAATATCACCGAAGCAGTGTGTGCATGCATTATATCCCTTGTTTGACTGTCCTGAAAGATTACTTAGAGTAGGCCAATCATTGAATGTTACGAACAACAATGCTCGTAGATCAAAGTGTTCCTGTTTGTACTCATCCCACACACGTACACCTTCTTTATTCCACAAAATGAGAAGTTCATCAATAAGTGGTCTCAGGTACACATCGATGTCATTGCCTAGTTAGTTCAGGCCTTGGATGAGCACATGCATCATAATGAACTTCCGCTTCATGCATAACCAAGGAGGAATATTGTAGATACTTAGAGTAACAGGCCAAGTGCTATGACTACTGTTCTACTCTCCAAAAGGATTGATACCATCTGTACTTAAAGCAAACCTTAAGTTTCTTGCATCATTTACAAACTCCAGGAATTCTCTGTTGATTGCTCTCCACTGGAACCCATCAGCAGGGTGTCTCAACATATTGTCTACCTTACGGTCTTCTTTGTGCCATCACAACAATTTTGCATGTTCTTTATTTTTGAATAGACGTTTCAAGCGTGGTATTATAGGAGCATACCACATAACCTTGGAAGGGATTTTCTTCCACGGACGTTCGCCCTCAACATCACCAGGGTCATCTCGCCTGATCTTATACCGCGATGCATGGCATACCGGGCATGCATCCAATTTCTCATACTCTTTGCCACGATATAGGATGCAGTCATTAGGACATGCATGTATCTTCTCGATTTCTAGCCCCATAGGATAGACAACTTGTTTTGCTTCGTAGGTAGTGGCGGGCAATTCATTGTCCTTCAGAAGCATCTTCTTTTGGATTTTTAGTAACTCTCCAAATCCCTTGTCAGATACACCATTCTTTGTCTTCCGTTGTAGTAATTCTAGTGTGGTTCCCAACTTTTTCTGCCCTGCATCACAAGTTGGGTACAACAATTTCTTGTGATCTTCTAGCATCCGCTCGAACTTGATCTTCTCCTTTTCACTTTCACATTCTCTTTGTGCGTCACGAATGACCGGATAAAGATCATCAGCCGGCTCATCTTCTGCGGCTACCTCTTCTTCAGCTTCTCCCATTGCAGTATCATTGAAGCACGCACCATCAGGAATAATATCATTGTCGTCCCATTGTTCTTCTTCACCTTCTTCCATTACAACACCGGTTTCTCCGTGCTTCGTCCAACAAATATAGTTTGGCATGAAACCCAACTTGAACAAGTGTGAATGAAGAGTCCTTGAGCAAGGATATTCCACCGTATTGTTACATATGGCACATGGGCAGCACATGAAACCGTCGTGTTTGTTTGCCTCGGCCGCACGTAACAAAGAATGCACGCCGTCAATGAACTCTTGGGAGCGTCGATCAGCATTGTATATCCAATGCCGGCTCATCTGCATTACATGACATAAATACCATATTAAAACCTAGATCATAATTAATTATTTATACAACATGCGTGCCACCACAAAAGGTACAAATTTATGAAAGCATCGCTACAATGTAGACAATCCCAACTACCACTAAAAGAACTAAAGCTAAAATACATTTCAGGAGCACAAGGATTTCGTGACCAATCTCAACTAAAATAGACAGATCCCCCGATTGTGCAACATCTTTGGGCTTCTTCGGCTGGATCACTGCCTCATTAGCCACCGTATCTGCCTGTTGTGCAAGATATTTTTGCACGAGTTCAACATACTCTTCCTCCCAGTAGAAGCCTGAACATCGTCCACTGCCATCCCACTGAAATTAAAACAAAAAATTAGAGCTTTAATCACAACCATCATGAAAATAGGTATAAACTAACCATAATCATTAAATACGATAAAATAACTCACATTGCGATCCGGACACTTATAGAAGATACGATCCTTGTTGGGACCCTCCTTCTTCACTCGGTACTCCATCACAATCTTCGTCTCATCACGACACTTGCCGCATGTAATGAGAGGGAGGCCCGGCCTAAGTCGCTTTGGAAACCCATGAGAGGCCGAGGACCCGGAAGCAGTTGCCATCTCTCTATACTCATTTTTAATACACTATAAATTTCTCATTTTATAAACAAATAAAATTAAGAAACTATAAAATTATCTATATCTCTAAACAATGATATTTTTAATGGTCATTGTGTTCTCATCTTTTACTGCGGTAGGTAAGTAAGTCACATGATATTTCTGCAAATTAACAGAAGAATGGGAGTGTACACACATAACAATCGATTATCGTTTATATTTATATGTATACTACGTTTGGGTACGGTGATTGATAGACTACTGCGACGATATCGGGACGTGTGAATAAATAACCATCTGTACTAGTTGACCTTGCTTACATGATCATCTCGGCGAGCATTTCTCCACCGGACGGCACCGTACTTGGCTACGGAAGAGCTCCGATTCTACGAGGAAGGGAACACGGTCTTCCACGACCGTTGCCGCTCTCCCTCGTAGAATCAAAGCTCCTCCTTGACGTCCGTTACCGCTCAGCAGAGAACATGCTCGTCGAAATGAACACGGTCCGCTAGTTCAACTAGCTACTTTAACCTTCCTTCATGTAAATATGCAAGCTTGAAGTGATTTTGAGCTCAAATTGCTTACAAATGAAAAAAACCACAATAAAGAACCATATATATATAGTGAACTTAAGCTCTCGGGCGGGCTCGGGGAGGAAGAAGACGGCCAGCAGGATTTATAGTTCAAAAACATGTTTTAATAAATAACCATCCGTACTAGTTGACCTTGCTTACGTGATCATCTCGGCGAGCATTTCTCCACCGGACGGCACCGTACTTGGTCAAGGAAGAGCTCCGATTCTACGAGGAAGGGAACACGGTCTTCCACGACCGTTGCCGCTCTCCCTCGTAGAATCAAAGCTCCTCCTTGATGTCCGTTACCGCTCGGCAGAGAACATGCTCGCCGAGCTGAACACGGTCCGCAAGTTCAACTAGTATGGATTTTCTATAATTTTCTAACTATTTTCTAAGTTTTTCATTTCACAAAAAGTTAAAATAAAATGTTTAGTCGCGGAGTCCATAGAAATGACCATATTTTGACCTAGCAACGCATTGTCAATTGTCATTGCGTTGCATTGCACCCTGGACTGGACTCCGGACAATAAAATACTATGGTCGATCGATGCCGTTCTTTGTCGTACAGTCGCACGGCGACGGCCGACGGACCCGTTCAACCACCAAATCTGTCAGGCCTAGCTGTTCAGGCGTATCGTCAAAAGAGAATGGATTTTCTTCCTATTGCACGGCCTTGCATTGCATCTGTCATACCAGTCGGAGGCACTAGTCCCTATACTCATTTTTTAATACACTATAAATTTCTCATTTTATAAATAAATAAAATTAAAAAACTCTAAAATTCTCTATATCTCTAAACAATGAAGTGTGCTATGCATGCTACAAATGAACAGTGAATACTAGTTTTTAATAGCTACTTTAACCTTCCTTCATGTAAATATGCAAGCTTGAAGTGATTTTGAGCTCAAATTGCTTACAAATGAAAAAAACCACAATAAAGAACCATATATATATAGTGTACAAAATGAGATAAGACAATGGTGAAAAATGAGAGTATGAGATTTGTAACCTTTACAACTAAAGAATCGACGGAGAAATCGAAGAAATCGACGGAGGAATCGAAGAATGGATGGAGGAACAATGGAGGGAGGAAGCAAGAACACTAGTGCAGTGAGCTTCAAAATGTGCTGAGCTCAGGCTCGGGGAGGAAGAAGGAGATAGCTAGGATATAAAGGGGGGACCTTTAGTCCCGGTTGGTGGATCCAACCGGGACTAAAGGTCCCTCCCAACAGCTACTGTGCCAGACAGAGTCCGGTTGGAGCCACCAACCGGTTGGTGGCTCCAACCGGGACTAAAGGTCCCTGCCATCTCTGTCTGGCGTAGTAGCCATTGGGCAGGGACCTTTAGTCCCGGTTGGAGCCACCAATCGGGACTAAAGGTATCTCTAGTCCTGGACGTAAAAAAATCCGGGACTAGAGCCCATTTTGGTCGAGGATCAAAGGTCTATTCTCTACTAGTGGTCTTAGTCATGCCACATGTATTAATCCAATTACATGTTTATTTAAGGAGCCTCTATTCATGCGAACTGATCATAGATTAGTTGGTTAGTTCTTTGTGGTGGGACCTACCCATCCAAGTTTAAGTCCTCGATTTGGCACGAGTGCTCGTATTTTCTGCATTAATTCTAGGATTTAACGACAGTACTATGCTTTTAGTGGTAGGTGACGTCCCCATCGACAGTGAGGCGTCTATGTGGTGACTTCATAAATCTCGGCACTATGCTTTTCAGTGGTAGGTGACGTCCCCTGTGTGGTGACTTCGTAAATCTTAAGATCTGCTGCCTCAGTCCTTCGGATGTGCTCATAGGGGTAGGGTTTGCCAGCTTAGTCCTTCGGAGGTGCTCACAGGGGTAGGATTTGCGTACATTTGTTCATAAAGATGAGTGTGCGTGCGTGTTGTGGGCGTCTACGTTATACTATGTAACTCTAAAAAAGCCACTATTTATATTTTTGTTCCAGGCCACCTAGGTGACGTCCCATCGACAGCGAGGCGTCTATGGTGCCTGTGTGGTGACTTCGTAAATCTCAAGATCAGCCTCCTCAGTCCTTTGGATGTGCTTATAGGGGTAGGGTTTGCCAGCTTAGTTCTTCGGAGGTGCTCACAGGGGTAGGATTTGTGTACATATGTTCATAAAGGTGAGTGTGCGTTCGTGTTGTGAGCGTCTACATTATACTATGTAATTCTAAAAAAAAGCCAGGGATAGAGTTTGCGTACATGTGTTTATAGACGTAAGCGTGCATACATGCTGTGGACATCTACGTTATACTATGTAATTCTAAAAAAAATCCTGTATTTATAGTTTCGTTCCAGGCTAACTGGATCAGCGTTGTCAGCTCTAGATGATTCAAGAAATTAAATGTTATAAAAATAATACGAAATGATAAAGTAAAATTGTGTATTGACAATGATTGTTTGCATTCTAACTGATATGACAGTCATGAAAATATATTTCTGAAATCTTGCACTAAGAATGGTCTAACAAACGCTGACACAGATAACGTAATTATCCGTACCAACACTCAACAACTAGAGTCTGCAAAAAAGCTCCATTATCCGTGCCTGTTTCGACACTGTACCAGCATCGACACGACATCTTGTTTGTACTCTTTCGTAGCCCCAGACTGCCAGATCGGGTAACCGACGCCGATAAGAATTATTGGAGTAGTAGCCTCGTGCAGTCGGGGGAGAAATTTCTTTGTACAGGGAGGCCTTTATTAAATCCACCATGTAGTGCCGCTAATTCTGGATAGTGAGGGGATAAAATAAAAAGTTGATTATATATGTAGACAACATAGTAGACAAGATGTATTTGTCTAGGCGAATCCTTGCCAAGTATAAAATAAAAAAGGAAAGGTGTGGCTCACGTACTGCCCGTTGAATTCCACGAGAATCCGCATTTCCATTTATGGTATCCTTACGCAATCGGCCGACGAGTTAGTGCATTTCACCCAGAATTGTAAGCTGACCAAGCAAAGCAGTCAATCCACACTATGCTTGTACAGCATAACAGCAACCTCTCAGAGAAACTTGCAGAGAAAGATTTGAGCACTTTTCCATATGCTTGAGGGCCATCATCGCCTCTTCTCTCACTACTACAAAATTTAATTGTAGGGGCGGCTCTAGAGCCTCTGTAGGGGCGATTGCGCCAGCCGCCCTTCCCAGGGTGTTTCTACAGAGGGTGCCTCTGTAGGGGCGGTTTCCTGACCGCCCCTGCAGTGCCCTCTGTAGGGACAGCTGGTGTTTTCAGCCGCCCTTACAGTGCCCTCTGTAGGGGCGGCTGGTAATATCAGCCGCCCCTGTAGTGGACTTCTGTAAGGGCGGCTGTATCACCAGCCGCCCCTGCTGTGTGTATATGTAAGGGCGGTTCAATCAAGAACCGCCCCTACAGTGGATTTTCTAGCAAAAAAAAATTCAAATCTGACCACATATATATATATATAATTCAAATTTGAATCTGATCGCCACAAATATAGATATATACATATATTTTTCTTACCCATAGTACAACTACTCGGAAGTGTCTTAAAACAAACCAAAGTATTCGACCCACTCTCAACCGAATTAACAAAGAGCCATCTCGATGGATGGCTCACAGTGCAGCAACAGAATGTATCTTAAAGCAAACAAAAGTATCAGACCCACTTGCCTCTCTCCCACACAACTATATAGCACAAGATAACTTTCTTCATCATGGTGACCACTAAGACCGAGGCCCTGCAATATGAGAACTTTCAGATTGCCCTGAAAAGGAAGTACACATGAGTTGGACAATTTTCTAATACCACGTTATGGTAAGAGTTAGTCCACCTAAGTGGGAAAGGAAATTAAGAATGTAAAACTCTAACCTGGAGACCAAGAGCCCGCCCCTGAGGCAATACTTCGTGCCATGTCAGAAGAGATCTCAATCACTTCCATTGGTTGAGGACCTGTGAAGACAAGTAAGTATACAATTAAATAAGCTATAGACCATCATTTTAGCTTCTCTAAACCACTTGTCCACCCTAACAAGTTCAAACCCCCTAACCTCACACAGTCACACTGACCAATATGACCACGATCAGGATAGAAAGTGTTATCGATAGCTTATACAATATGTTCCAAGCAAGACCAAATGACAATGCAGTTTTCTTCCTAAATCCCTTCTAGTCATTGAATTGATGCTTCAACAAAGTACAAATATATCTTAGAAAGAAATTAACGAATGGGATTTAAAAGAAAAAAACAAGCTGGACGGTGTGCACAATGATGTTGTATTTCAAATTAAGCACAGTGAACAACGGAATCATATACATTCCTCTGTCGAAACACATGCATTTTCTTATAAGCTCCAAACATGTATAAAAGCATTAAAGCAAGACATTACCTAACATAATTAAGGGTACCAAAGCCACCCAAAGTGCTCCACATCAGAACTGGAGATCACAAAGGGCCTAAATAGGGCCTGCATATTAAATAAGCTACAGATAAGTTTAACCACAGAGAAAAAAGAAGTTGATATACAAAATACGAAACATGTAACTAACCATAAGCAGCTTATTCAGATGCAGTCCACCTTACAAGATGCCTCACTGGGCATGTAGGAATAACTGGAACATGGTTGCAATTGTCCAAAAAATCCTGCCAGTTACCAACAACAAGGCTGGGGTAAAAACAGCAACCTGGATCTTAACAAAACACTACAATTAATTTGAATATTGCGTTTGACAAATATAAAATGACTCTGAGCCCTGTTATGGTGCTCAAGAAATCTGATCTGTGAAAACTGGAAACAGGGTCATTCAGCAGAATTGTTGAATTAACCACAATGGGGCATGTTAAATAGTGAAGGTAAACAGCATGGAGTATTATGTGTGTTACCAACGTACCGGAGAAATTCCTGACAACCACTTGGTCACCACAGAAAGATCTTGACGCCATTCATGTTCACATTGCCACGAGTTTGCATCACGTACAATATTTATAGGACCCTTCACCGCAGAATAAAGTGATTAGTATGAAAATATTTGATAACATCAAATATAAAACTTTGTTTCAGGCAGCTACCAGAGAAACTCATGTTCTTATTGAACTGCAAAGTTAGCTCTAAATAGAAATGATGCATCCATCTCAAGGGAATAACTTACCTTTGTTGGCTGTGTCCATACAGTGATCCGCCCATGAAAATTTGCCACTAGCAATGCACGAGGGCAGGACCGAGGAGACCATTCAATGAACTGAACAAAGTCACGTGGAGAATTTGTTCAATTGACAACACCATTATACAGTGCAATATGCTGAGACCAGAACATTTTTATAAAAAAATGAATAGATTTATTTATTTCACATGAGCAGACAACAGAGCATCAAACTTGATCTGCATCTGCTTGTACACAGTCATAAGCTGAGTACAATTACACCACTAAAATATAACTGGGATTGAAATTTGAGGCATGTGTGTCTAGTAAAGAATAACATGCAAATAAACCATAGTTAAGAATATTTTGTGTAGCAGATAAAAAGACATGTACCTGCTTTCACATTGAATACAGAGCATTCTGTTGGTCTCTATGGATTCAGGATATGTATAGGAATCCAAAATGGAGGACTTGAATTGGAGCTGGATAAATAAATTAAATTCTTTTATGCCAAAGAATATTTCATACAAAAAACTGTGGATAAAAAATGCCACTAAGAGGGTAAATACTCAAGCATTCTTTGCTAGGCATTGACATCAGGAGGATCTCCATTTTAATGTTTTGATTTTTTTATGTTACCAATCTATACTTTCCTATCTTTTGTCTTCTGTTGTACAAGTATTGTAGCGCTGCTTCCAGAGTCCTCAAACACCCCTTCTCCTTGTTGTGTTGAACACAAGATTCTACTAATAATTTCAATCCACATCCTGCAGGAAGACCAAAACGAGTTTTGCTCATAAAAGCATGCACTTAGGTTTAGATCTACAGATAGCCAAATAGGTAAAATTAGGGTTCTAGTGCTCAGCTTTACCCAAAATGAAGGGAAGAGAAGGGATAGGCATACCTGGTGTTGTGAGTGCACACCGCTGTAGATCTGGATGCTAGGGTGCTAGGGTGAAGCCGAAGCGGGCGCGATGGGGTCGGGTCGTCGAGGTGGAGCCAGGGCCGGGGCTGGGATTGGAGTGGGCGCAGCAGGGTCAGAACGAACATCGGAGTGGGCACGGCGAATCAGGGCGGGGCCGGAGCCCTGGAGACCACGCCGACGCTATGGGAGAAGAGGGAGGAGGCGGACCTGGGGCAAGCAGTGGCCATGGGAGGGGGGCTGGTGGTCCTGGGCTTCATCGGCCCCAGATCTGCAGAGAGGGGGCGGCCAGATTCGTGGGTGGAGGGCATCGGCGGGCGTGGTAGAGGGTGGGCTCGGGCCGCGGTGGACGTCGGTGGCCGCGACATAGGCGGGGGTCGCGACGCGGAGGACGGCGACGGCGGCTTCGAGTACGTGATGCGGCTATGTGTTGAGAGAAGCTGAGGATACGGTCTCAGGGGATAAGGCGGTGGTTTTTTCTTTTTCTTTCTTTTTCTTATGGATATACCTTAGAGCCACTGCAGGGGCGGCTGAGGTTATAAGCCGCCCCTACAGTTGAATTCTTTTTTCAAAATTCTAAATCAAAATGAATTATTCACATGTAAATAATAAATAATACAGTACAAAATTTTATAATTATTTTTTTAGATATATTTACATATACAATAACTAAAACAACTACAACAGTTTAAAATTACAAAATTAAACCTTAAAAATGGGGAAAATTTTTTAAATTTTAAAAAATTAAAATTAAAACTACTAAAATAATTTTGAGACACCAAATGATCTCAAATGAAAATTTGATAAACATCAAAGTTGTAGAGGTCATGAAGATCTACAACTTTTATTTTGGTCATCTTGTCATTTGACTAAATTTGAACCTTTCAAATTTGAAATTTTAAAAAATTACAAGTTCGAACCAAAATTTAAGACCTAAAATGATTTCAACATAAGAAGTGATGAATACCAAAGTTGTTCAACTTATGAATATCTACAACTTTTATTTTGGTCATTTCTTCATTTGACAAATTCGTAGCACACATTGTTCACTAATCTTACACATGTCTCATATAGTTTATAAAACCTTATGAGAGATGTGTCATATTTGTGAACAATGTCATTACCACTTTGTCATATGAAGAAATGACCAATACAAAAGTTGTAAATCTTGATGAGTTATTCAACTTTGGTATTTATCACTTTTTCAACTGAAATCATTTGGGGTACCAAAATCTTGTCTGAAGTTGTATTTTTTTGAAATTCAAAATTTAAATTGCTCAAACTTTTCATATGTATATATTGACAAAACAAACAAAATAAATTGATAGAGAATGATTTTAGAAAATTTTAGGAAAAAAATCATCAGATTTGGAGTTAGTATGAGGAAGAAAAACTAGTTACAAAGTTGACCCATAGATTAAAAAAAGAAATCACACTGTTCACTATGATCATGTAAGGATCATCTAGAACAGTGTGATTTCTCTTTTTAATCTGTAGGTAAACTTTGTAACTAGTTGTTCTCCCTCATACTAACTCCAAATGTGATGGTTTTTGTTCCTAAAAATTTCTAAAATCATGCTTCAGCATTTAAGTTTGATCAAACTTGGATGTGACAATGTTTTACACATTTTAAAATTTGAAATTTAAAATTTGACATGTTCAAACCAAATTTTAAAACCCTAAATGATTTCAGATGTAAAAGTGATGAATATAAAAGTTGTTCAATTCATCAAAATCTACAACTTTTATTTTGGTTATCTTATCATTTGACTAAATTTGAACCTTTCAAATTTTAAAATTTGAAAAAAGACAAATGGGCACTGCAGGGGCGGCTAGTGATTGAGCCGCCCCTACAGATCAGCCTCAATTGTAGGGGCGGCTCAGGTTACCAGCCGCCCCTACAGTGCCATCTGTAGGGGCGGCTGGACTGTTGGGGCCCGAGGACGCCCACTGTAGGAGCGTCCCCAACCCTAGCCGCCCCTACAGTAAATATGCCCCTGTTCCTACAGTGGAAATCTGGCGTAGTGTCTGTCCTTATTTGCAACATGCGAGAACTCGATGCAAGTGAAATATCACTGTAACAGTGACTGTCGTCCAGCTGCAGACAGCACTACTGATATTAAGGTTGGTTATTCAGGATAAATGCACGAGCCGGTCATCAGGCTTCTCGAGGAACATGACATTCCATCCCATGGAAGGAATTACTAGATCACTTCATAGAAGCAACAGATCGAGCACCAAACTGAACGCATTAATGCACGTAGTCCAGCTGAAGGCATGCATGCAGAATCATCCTATGCCAGATTTGCACATCACTGTCGGCCTCATCACTTCCGGATTTATGAGAACCGGCAGTGATGTACCTTCACTGCTGGTTATGAGCTTGAAAATGAAAAAATGATTAGGGCTGGGCTAAACCCGGTAGTGAAGGACCACATCACTGTCGGTTTTTAGCTTGAACCGGCAGTGTTTTGGCGGGCACTCATCACTACCGGTTTAAGCCAAGAGCCGACAGTGATAGGGCTCTATCACTGTCGGTTCTACCCAAGAACCGATGGTGATAAGCCTACAATACAAAAAGGCTACAGCTGTCCTCTCCTTTCTCCTCTCTTCCATCCCGAGAACAGAGGCGCGCATTTGGACCATTCCCTCCATTGTTGCGGCTGCTCTTCACCATGAAGCTAGTACTTAGATTTTGAAGAATGGCTTGATCTTTTTGCTTTAAGGTTAGTAACAAACATCGATTCCTTTGATTTTGTTGCTTAATTAGCTTCGTTTTGATTGCTACATTGCTTGATTCTCATTCTAGTTCTTTCTTCATTCTAGAGAGCACTTTTCCAATTAGATATTTGTGCCCGGCTCAAATTATGGTGAATCCATCATCCAAAAGGTTGGAGTCTATGAACACATTTAAATTCCTAGCTAATTATTCCATGGTGGTCAAGATCATCATCGTTAGTATGTGATGCTATAATTAGTTCTTAGAAGTAGAGTAGAATAGTTGTTCTTCAATATTGTGCAATAATTGTTTTTACTATGATTTTCAATTTACAGGGCCGGGGCTACAAATTTCAATTTTTCAATAATTAGTATACAATAATGTTTTCCAAAAATGGTACTTTCGAGCTACAATTGTTGTTCATGAAGCTCGATTTGTTATTAATTCTTTGTAATTATTGTCTCAGTATTTTTTTGTGCAGAGATGGATCGAGAGTGGATGTATCTATCCTGAACGGACAAGTGGTACATGCATGACGTCAGCCAGTTTATCACCGATGCCAAAGCCCATGCTGGGAATAGGAACCCTATCTTCTGCCCATGCAAAGATTGCAAGAATCATAGGAACTTTCATCAAATTGAGTCTATACGATCGCACTGAATTACTAGGGGGTTCATGCCAAACTATACAATATGGACTATGCATGGCGAGGTTTGTGTGAATGTTCTGCGGGAAAACGATGATAATGTGGACATGCCTGACGTAGCCATCCACGATGCTGACGAGGAACCCGGTGTCAACACGGAACCTATGGCCACAGTTAATAATGTGTTTAGGAACATGCTAGCTGACGACACCAAGGATAACAATAGTATTTCTCAACTGCTACGTAATGTAGAGACCGGATGTCTTAGTGAAAGACAGCTGAGAAAGCTAGAGAAAATAAGACAAGATGGCAAAACACCATTGTATAGGAATTGTCCAATGAGCAAACTGGAAGCCGACATTATGCTGTTAGAGTTCAAATCGACAAACGGATTGAGCGATAAAGGCTTCGATCAGTTATTAGGTATAATAAGGAAAATGCTCCTAGAAAAAAATAAGTTGCCAGAAAAGACATACTTGGCCAAGCAAATGATCTACTCCATCGGCCTCAAGGTTGAAAAAATCCACGCATGTTCTAATGATTGCATATTGTACCGTGGAGAAAAATACAAAGACTTGGGCAAGTGCCCCAAGTGTGAAGCTCCACGGTACAAGGAAGGGCCATCAGATGAGGGTGCCAAGACCAGAGGAGGTCCCATAAAGGTCATTTGGTATTTCCCTATAGCTCTCCGGGTGCATAGGCTGTTTGCATGTGCAAAGTCAGCCAAGCTATTGCGCTGGCATGGCGAAGAGCGTAAGAAAGATACAATGATGAGGCACCCCACCGATGGGTATGACTGGAGGACTATCAATACTATGTTCTATAAGGACATCGGTGGAGAGGTAAGGCACATTTGGTTTGCTTTGAGCACAGATGGGATGAATCCTTTCGACCAGGTTAGAAGCAATCATAGCACCTAGCCAGTGATGCTCTGTATATACAACCTTCCATCTTGGGTCTGTATGAAGCGGTCGTACATCTAGATGCCACTACTGATCCAAGGGCCAAGACAGCCTGGGAATGACATCGATGTGTTTCTGGAACCAGTGATCGATGAACTAGTGGAGATATTTGAAAAGGGTGTGCCGGATGTTTGGGACGAGTACAAAAAGGAACATGTCACGATCAAGGGAGTACTTATCGCTACAATCACCGACCTACCAGGTCGAGGTTCGTTGTCCAGAGAGAAGACAAAAGGCTATACTGGATGTGTCGAGTGCTTGGACGACACCGTTGCGGTAAATCTGCCAAATAACTCAAAGATAGTTTATATAGGACATCGTAGGTTCCTACCTAAGGATCATCCTTACCGCAGGAACAGAAAAGATTTCAATGATACTATTAAGAAACGCTTAGCTCCAAAATATCGAGACGGGTCTGCAATACTTCGAGAACTCAACAAACTGGAGGTTGTCCTTGGGAAGGGGGACAATGCAGTAGCAGCGCCTAATGGGAGCGTTTAGAAGAAAAAATTAGTTTACTGGAAACTACCTTACTGGCCATTTCTGAGTGTACGCCACTGTCTTGATCCCATGCACATCACTAAAAATGTATGCGCTAACACTCTTAACACCTTGATGGACACTAGGGGGACATCAAAGGATTCACTAGCCACACGCCTGGACATGCAACACTTGGGAATCAGGAAAGAGTTGCATCCCGTGGAGCTAGAGAATGGCCAGTTCGAACTTCCAGTTGTGTCATGGACATTGAAGAAGGAAGAAAAACGTGCGCTTATTTCTTTCTTCAATGAACTCAAAGTCCCGATGGGCTACTGTGCGAACCTGAAGAGGCTAGTGAATATGAGAGAACTCAAGTTCAACTATGGCCCTATGAAGGCCCATGACTATCATGTTATTATGACTCAGCTGCTCCCTGTTGCCCTGCGTGGTATCCTCCCCCCAATGGTTCATGCCCCAATCATAAAGCTTTGCTCGTTTTTCAACGCGATCTCAAAAAAGGTCATTGATGTGTCCACGCTAGAGCAGCTGCAGCGGGACATAGCCAAAACTCTCATTAGGCTTGAGATGCATTTTCCGCCGAATTATTTTGATATCTCATTGCATCTGCTCATTCATCTTGTTGACCAAATTAGAGCCCTTGGCCTAATGTACCTGCATCAGATGTTTCCTTTCGAAAGATTGATGAAAGTTTTTATGATGTATGTTAGGAATAGATTTAAGCCAGAAGGGGGGCATGGTTGAAGGATGGTCAACGGAGGAGGCCATTGAGTTCTGCACATATTATCTAGACATCAAAAGGGAAGACTACGTGGTAAAGGAACAATCAGGGAGAAATTTGTTACAGTAGACGACCCTATTTCTTTCAGACAGGCACAATTCACTGTTCTCCAGCAAGCCGAGGGTGTGATGCCATACATTGATGAGCACAGGCAATCGCTGCAAACTCTGTATCCGAGCAGGTCACGGGCTTGGCTAGATAAAAAAACATGAGGAATTTGTTAGCTGGTTGCGACGTCGCTTGCTTGGAATAAAGTTGGGTAATCAACTAGATGCCTTAGCCAAGGGACCTTCGAGTACATATCTTAAGTACTAAGGGTATGAGATCAATGGATTCACATTTTACACTAAAAAGCAAGATGGGAAGAGCACATACCAAAATTGTGGTGTTCGTTTTGATGCTCACGACGAGAACGGCAACGTGCAGGCGACATACTATGGTTTCATAGAGGAGATATGGGAGCTAGCCTATGGTTCGTTGAAGGCAACTCTTTTTCACTGCCAGTGGGTCCAGCTTGAGGAAATCAACACTGACAGTGAAGGGTTCACTACCGTTGATCTCACTAAGACTACATATAGAGACAACCCCTTCATCCTTATAAGAGATGTTATGCAAGTCTTCTATGCAAGGGACAACAAGACAAAAGGAAGGCTAAAAGTAGTCCTAGAAGAGAAAAGGAAGATTGTCGGTGTCGATAGAGTGATGGACGAAGAAGACTACAGGGGCTATCAAGAAATGACTCTATTCGGGCGAACGTACCCCTACCTATCCTCTAAGAGGGTGATGAACCTGCTTATGTACGAATTGATCACAATGAGGCCCTCATTGTTGATGGACCTAAAGATAGTTAGATTATTGTTAACTATGTAATCATTATGCAGACGTTGTATCAGTAATTCGCACTGAATATTTAATTTATATTTTGTGTGCATCTCTACAATTTAATTATTGACTATGTAATCAAATATTAAGATGATGTTCACAAACACTATTATTTGATAATTATAGACCATTAATTTATTATCATAGAATTAAATAATCAAGACACAAATTTTTGTGTTATTTTAGAATATAAACTAACTGCATTATTTCTATTAATAAATAAAGAAAGAAAAGTAAAATAAGTGAACTCCCTATTCTAGCTCAGCGGTTAAGGCCGCGCACTCTGTACTCTGAGACCCGCACTCAAATCCCAGGTGGGCCAAACTTTTTTGATTTTGCATTTATTATTTAGTAGTGCATTACAATGGGATAAAAGAAAAAATAAAACCATTCTAACTGAACTCCCTATCCTAACTCAGCGGTTAAGGCCGCGCACTCTCAACCCCGTGACCCGCCCTCGAATCTCAGGCAGGCCAAACTTTTTTATATTTTTTACAAAAGGCTGCGATGGCAGGCTCCAAACTGACACTATTTTTTTATATTTTTTTACCTAAAGTTGGTGGAAGGGCCCTTCACTGTCGATTTTGGTTTTAAAACTGGCAGTGATAGTTTCTATCACAGTCGGTTGCTCAAACCGACACAAAAGGCCCCATTCACTGTTGGTTTTTAAACTAAAACCGACAGTGATATGTAGATGTTCCTCACATGCCAACAGTGCTCCCATGACCACAACCACGACTGCTAGCCCTATAAAATGGCCCTCGGCTAGGAGCTAGCCTCTCCATGCATGTTGGTTTTAGCCAGGCCTTATCAGCCATGATACAATATTTTCTCTCACAACAAACCACATATACCATTATGCATCGTAGTCCACCAAAATGGTGCACACATGAGGTACTAGAAGAATGCTACTAAAGATAGAGCAACGCCGAAGATTGGAGATGCCACGAGGTTCATAGAGCCATCTGTTGTGGTGCCGAGCTGAATCTGATGTGCTCTAGACTGTACCAAGAAAAAGGCCATGTACAGCAGAGACATGGATTCATCGATGCCACTTATCATCTCCAACCGGTATAGCTCGTAGACCACCTCGGTGCTGTTGTTTGACCCTAGTTGGTGCTAGAAGAATGCTACTGAGGTGGTTAAATTATAATGTGTTGATACACATTGATGGTAACATTGACCTGTATGCAAATAGGTCTTTGTTATCGTATATGTAATTTTAGTGTAAGATCTTTGTTATCGTATATGTAACTTATTTCTAATTTTTTGATGTATTTCATTACTATCTAAATAAATATATCGTTGTTGTTAAAACTTTCCCACTGTAGTATCTAAGTAAATATATCCTTCACATATATGCACCTTCACTGTCAGTTCTATTTAGAAACCGATAGTGATAGTCACCTTCACTGTCGGTTGTATTTGAAAACCGGCAGTGATAGTAATTTTCAGTGTCAGTTCTGTTTAAAAACCGGCAGTGATGTCCATGCCCCCTATATAAAATAAACTGCCAGCCACATACATCGATCCCACCCACCCACAAACTCTCTCAGTCTCATTTCTCACATTTCACTCTCACTTCTCAAGACATCCACTCTCTCTCTACGTGATTTGGTCATGGCTCCTGCATTTTTCAATGGTATTGATATGTTGTCTTCTCTAATATTCTATCTATATTCATTTGATCTATATTTATATTCATGTTTCTTTGCATTCTACATTTATATATATTCTTATTCCTTGCATTCGATCTATATTTAATTATGTTGCCACATTTTACTTGGAAGAATTTTTTGTGCATATATTTTATGTTTATTTATTTTTTGCTTTTTATCGATCAGGTGGTATGAACAATGGACCTCCCCCACCACAAGAACTAGGTTTCCACCCTGGCGATGAGCCATTTGCTCCTAATGTGGCCATTCCACGGTTCCCTGTTCCAGCTATTGTATGAAATATTTTCCAACATCTTTTGTTTTTTATGCTAACAAATAACTGTAATTAGTTTAATATCATTGTTGCATGCATATATGTCATAGACTATATCCCCAATAGATTGGCTGCGAACAGCACTTAGCTGGTTCTTTATCTTGGATATCGTCGAGAACACGAGATCTAATGCAAGTGGTCGGCTATGGACGTGTGAACTCAGTTTTTTCATCCATGTGAGGGGTTCAAATCATCAGAACCATATCCACGGGATGGGAATACAGAGCCCAGATGTGATAAGCACCCAATTAAGTGCCATGTGCATTTGTTTAGAGGCACTTCGACGTATTTGCTATGATGTGCCTGATTTCTCGCACTTCAAGGCACTTGCTTTGAATGCTGGTGATATCCCCATCCCGCAAGCAAGCGAATGGTTTGCGAGCTACAACCATGCGGATGTGGTAAAATGGTCACTTATACCTGAGTCATGGTTATTTGTTGTTTATTATTGTAATAACATTCTCTAATTTTTTTTCTTTTTCTCCACATGCAGATTGCGCTATAGGACCTTACCTATGCTACATGTGGCTTGTGGGCCATTCTAGACCAAGCTATAGAGCAACTCGGGTACGATTAGGACTTCTACAATAGAAACCTCGGCCAGCTCACTATAGAAGGATGCCAGTACTGCATAAGGATTACTAACAGGGGTTGTGGTCATTTAGTAGGTTACATCTATGGCCGACCACTCTTTCGGTATTGTGAGGCACGAGAGAGTGCACTCATTAGGGCATTGGACTTCATTGATACAAGAGGATACATAATCCATGACATCAATTACCATATATGGCTATAGAGGCACGTTAGTGTGCGTGGCCCGATCTATCCCAGCAGTGATTCCGATAGTAATTAATGTTTATTTAGCTAGGTTTTCAAGGTCGTAGTTTAATTGGGTTCGAATTTTAATATGTACGGCTTTGTGTGTTTAATTATTGTCATGCATGTAATTCGTGTAACATTCCGGTGTCGTATTGGTCTCAAACTTTTTCTCAAGCTTACACTTGCCACGTGTGAAGGAAACACCAAATTTAGGATTTTCCGGAGATGGTTCACTACTTTTTGAGGTTTACATGAATTTCTGAGCGACGAGATCGTTTAATTATAGGTTGAACTAAGTCTACCCACGAAAAGATTCAGAATGGTGCCAAACTTTTACACAGGCTCTAATGTGCCTAGGGATAAGAATTTTGTGGAGGTGGATGGAAAAATCTATTGGGTCCAAGATGAAATTCACCCTCTTTTGTCTCATTTGGCACTGAGACAAATATAATAAATAAAAAAATGAACATAAAAAACTAAGATCCTATGTGGGTTCTTAATTTGGGTGTACATGCTTGCCAAAAAAATTTTAAGTCATTTCGACATAGGCGGAGTATACATGCTTCACAAAGGTACATGTGCCCTTTCATCGAACCATGACTATACACATAGGTTATCAAGGTTTATGTGGTTCATTGGCATTCTAGTGTCGTATTAGTCTCAAACTTTTTCTTAGGCTTGCACTTGCCATGCGTGAAGGAAACACCAAGTTTGGGATTTTTCGGAGATGGTTTGCTACTTTATGAGGTTTAATTGAATTTCCGCACAACAAGACCGTCTAATTATAGGTTGAACTGAGTCTACCCACGAAAAGATTCAGAATGGTGCCAAACTTTTACACAGGCTCTAATATGCCCTAGGGATAAGAATTTTGTGGAGGTGGGTGGAAAAATCTATTGGGTCCAAGATGAAATTCACCCTCATTTGTCTCATTTGGCACGGAGAAAAATATAATAAATAAAAAAATCAACAGAAAAACCTAAGATCCTATGTGGGTTCTTAATTTGGGTGTACATGCTTGCCAAAAAATTTTTTAAGCCATTTCTACATAGGCGAAGTACACATGCTTCACAGAGGTATATGTGCCCTTTCATCGAACCATGACTATACACATAAGTTATCAAGGTTTCTGTGGTTCATAGGCATTCCGATGTCGTATTGGTCTCAAACTTTTTCTCAGGCTTGCACATGCCGCGTGTGAAGGAAACACCAAGTTTGGGATTTTTCGGAGATGGTTTGCTACTTTCTGAGGTTTAATTGAATTTCCGCATGACGAGACTGTTTAATTATAGGTTGAACTGAGTCTACCCATGAAATGATCTGAAATGGTGCCAAACTTTTACATAGGCTCTAATGTTCCCTAGGGATAAGAATTTTGTGGAGGTGGATGAAAAAATCTATTGGGTCCAAGATAAAATTCACCCTCTTTTGTCTCATTCAGCACACAGAAAAATATAATTAATAAAAAAATAATTAGAAAAACCTAAGATCCTATGTGGGATCTTAATTTGGGTGTACACGCTTATAAAAAAAATTCAAGCCATTTCAACATAGGAATACATATGCTTCTATTTATTCAGTATATAAAAGATTTTTTTAATATATATAAACATCACTATCGGTTTCAAGAAACCGGCAGTGATGAGAAGAAACCGACAGTGATGCTTGTTATCACTGTCAGTTTATTCTGAAAACCGGCAGTGATATATAAAAAATTAAAAAAATTGTGCCAGCCCTCGGGTTCGAGCTCGGGTCTCGGGCTACAGAGTTCAGACACTTAACCGCTGCACTAGTATATGATGTGTGCCATGGTTTATTTATTTTATTGTTTTGACCTTTAGACCACTTAATAAATTATAAAATTAAACCAAAAAAATTGGGCCGCCCAGGATTCAAACACGGGTATCGGGGGCGAAGTTGCGGGGTCTTAACCGTTGAGTCAGTAGGAGGTGTTCGAAAGATGTAGAAAAGATAATTTACTTATGCTATAACCACACACGGAAATCACTACCGGTTTAAAGAATGGCCCAGCAGTGATGTGACAGATGACAGACATGCTGCAACATGGTATTATCTAGAAGAGCAACAGTCCTATTGGCCCCCTCGATCTCCGGTACGTAGGATATCATATACTATGGTCTTTGTGACAACGAGGTAAGCAAAACAAGATCATACAAAATGCAACATCCAATATGTAAGCAAATAAAACGAGAGGTCATATGCAATGCAAAGTATCAACCCCAAGGTGATGATGATCAAACAAAGGATCTGATGACACGGTTTTTTTAGCACTAGTAAATTATTACAAAGGGTTATTTTTTGGTGATTAAATAAGAGTTGTAGGAAATTTTATAAGATTTTCATAAAGTCTAAGATCATAGCATTTGGATAAGTAGAACTTCAGTTATGATGTAAACTTGTAATTGTCATGCGTAGCTTAGACATTTGCATTGTATGAAATTTGTAAGTAGATAGAGAAGAGATATGCCCTTACTCAGTTAGCATGGAGTTAGCCTTGTTAGCATTGTGCTACTCAACATCATTATCGCAGCATGTACCTTTCCATATCACATCATCTATGATCCATCTTATGCATTCATGAGCTTACTTATGCATATGCATGCAAAAGTTGCCACTGAGGAGGTCACATTGGTGGAGCTAGATGACGATCCACAAGCGGAGAACCCAGAAGTGCAGCACCAGGAGGTTCCTAGCGAAGGCGAGCCTAAGGTTGATCATCTCCCAGAGTGTCCCGATCATCATCCATCAATGTTCATGAAAGGCAAGCCCTGGAGCATTATAGCCTCCCTACTTTATTAATTTCACCTAAAGTTATTCGTGTTGATGCATTATGTCACAAGAGTTGTTTGGAAACACTTGCTACATATTACCTTCCTTGACCAGAAATATCTACCATAAATCCTATTTAAGTCCAGGAATGCTTATCATGCTTAGCTATGCTTAGACCAATAGAAGTCGGGTGATTTCCTGTCACCTACGAGCTATAGGTGATAACTTGATCACGGTTGGCTATATTGTGCTATCGTGGAACATAACCTGGTACTATTGAATAAATGGAGACCGGGCGGAGTTTTATGTTGTGGTATCATAGTGATTCCATCTATGTCGTTTAAGAACCCATCGTTGGAGGTTCATCCTGTCATATTGAACGCATGCCTATCACATAGTTGGTCGGATAAGTTGTTTCGACCGCAAAGCCAATTAGCTCAACTCAGGCTGGGGACATGAGCAGTTAAAGTGCGCACCCTGGAGGCCATAAGGATGTGAGGAGAGCCAATGGTGTAAGCCCAAGGGCAGGTTAGAGTCCTGAGCACCCTTGGCAGATTGGTTGTATCTTTCAGGGTGCAGCGCTGGTCCTACCCATGATTGTACTTGAGTTGTCCCAAAGGTGACCTGATGCGACCCAAATGGGAGAAGTATGGGTGTGTGTTAGGGATAATTCCCTAGATAGGTAGGAATCGATTCGAATCACCATCTCTCCTGGATAGTGAGAACTGATAGGAACACACTTCATCATAGTAAATGATGGAAATGTTGGTTATGAGATTATGTAAGAACTCAACTGGATATGGTTATCATTGTGACGACTTAATGGTACCAACATGTTTGGCATAGGATAGTTGCTAATCTAGAATGAGATAGGATTAATAACTGGTGATTCACAATTAAAGATATGTTAGATAACTTATGCTTTTTCTACAAATAATGTCTACCAGCTCTACTTATAAAGCCTTGCATACTCCTTGGTGTCTTAGTATATTAGTTGGACGGGTAAGTCTAGCTGAGTACCTTCTCGTACTTAGGGTTTTATTCCCATTGTTGTAGATAACGTTATGTGTCATGGCTGCTGTAAGAACTGCTTTGCTCTTGTAGTGGATGAGGACTAGGACCATGGGCAATGGTTATTTTGTATATCATCTCACCCTTATGCTTTTGGTTGGAGATGACTATGACACTAGCTTGTATTAAACTATGTGTGATGTTGATGTTAAACTACTTTACTTCCGCTACTTTCAAATTTGGTTTGTAATAATTATTCAATCTCTGATGTATGAGAAATATTTGTGAACTGTGATGTAACATATGACTGGTTATGTTGAATCTCTACTATCTTGGGTTGTATGTTGGTTGTTTAAGATCCTTCGTGATTTCGTTGGACTACCAGATTTATATGGGCTCAAGTATGATGGTTTGATCGCTTCAGTGATTGCTATTGTACTTGTGCTCTTATAAATTGGATGGTTCTATGATAGCTGGCATCAGAGCAAGGATTCAACATTATACTTGTCATATGTGTATTTAAAAACAAAGGTTTTGTGTTATAAAAGTCTAAAGTGTGCCAGTGGTCATCTCCTTTTTGCCCAGTTAAGGACTTTTAGGTGGCTATTTAAGTACTAACATGGAGATTTTTACTTTCGTCGTCCATATGATGTGCTATTGTATGGATGTCATTCACTTGAGTGGTAATGTATGGATCAAATGCCTCTACGCCAAGGTAAGAAGGTAAGTTGATGAGTTGCATGACCGCAAGACATGAGCGTGTGATCGGGGAGAGCTAGTTTTGATAGGGCTGTATATGCATGCTTGCATGTGTGTATGGTGCGTATTTAATTGTGGGTATAAATTGTCATCGGGTAGCTTTGATACAAAAGTATATGTATGGGTATACATATATGGAAGTATTTAGTTGCAACCTATAGCCCAGATTTACATTTCTGTACTTATATCTGTTGGGTTGGGCTAAAATGAATTTTCTACAAGTACACTAACAACGAAATGTGTAGTTCATTTAGTTACGATTATATTGAGAGAACATATGTATGCCACCGCGTATGTCATTAGGAATTATTTTTCTAAGTTTGTGAGGATGTACGGAATGAGCATACATCATGATACACCATTCATTCATGTTCCTGCATTGTTTCCCCCTTAAATGATCTTATTGTTAAGTAACCTATTTTCTATAACATGTGTCTCACATAATTGTAACCTTTTGTTATAGATGGCAGCCCCTAGAGCCCCTGTTGCTAGCGACACTTTTCTAGCATTGTTTGGGACTCCCACCTTACTATGGCGGGTGCTGAACTCTGTCGGGTATGTGGAACCGCCTCGCTACTTTTGGAGCAAAGTGGTAAACGAAGGACAGAAGTGGTATGATGTGCGAGTCACTATCGTAGCCCGTGAGGACAATCCTCAGCGGCAAGGGTGGAGTGTAGAGTCAGATGGGCATACCCTGTGGGAAGGTGCCCAAGTGGCAGCATTTTAGGTTCTAAGTGAGATTTGTTAGGAATTCAAGGATGAGCTTATGAATGGTCCTGTTGGATTTTTTCCCTGTGTCAATGCATCACAAACTACTTGGACCTAGCCAGGTGGTAATGCTTTAGTCAGAGATAGGGATGAAAGAGCTAGAAGTAGCAGTGCTGCAATGAGTGTTATATATGCAGTCATGAGGATGTTTTATTCATGCCAAGATAGCTACATCAACTACATGCTAGAGCTACAAAGAGCATAGGCCACATAGTGCTGGATGCATGCATGTGTGCACAGGCATCAAAGGGCAATTAGGGTAGCCTAGCATGAAATAGATAACTTTGGGATAGCCTTAGCAGCTCACCAGAGGTAGTTTGGCCTTATAGTGGTAGAGAGAAATGCAGTGAGGGATGAATTACAGGGCGTCCATGCTGAGCGGGATGAGGTTATACGTCTTGCTGAAAATAGAGAGGCAGCTGGGATCAGGACAGTATTCTAGGCTACTAGGCAGGCCACTGAGTTTGAGCAAAGGGAGCAGGAGCTCATTCGCCAGATCGAGGAGCGTCAGATTGATGTTCATCGCCTCAACAACATAATCAACCCAATTATTCCTCCAGCTCCAATGGTGGAAGAAGAGCCTAATGTGTTGATTGCTGAGGATGATGGCGTGGAGATGGATGCTGAAGAAGAGCCCAAAGATGAAGAAGTGGAGCCTTGGGAGGATGACCATGGTGATGGTGTGTCCGACATCGATAGCGACCACCCCGAGGAGTAGTTTAGCTATAGTAGTTGCGAGCTTGATGTCTTAGCTCTTTATTCTCAATCATTATGTAACGAACTCATATGTAGGTCTCAATCTCATGGTGTACCCTTGTATGGGTATTGGAAATATGCATGTACTACTTGTTTCCCTTGTTTGCTCGCATGCTTCATGGTTGTCCCGCTCCTGTGTGGGAGGACCCTGCTCTAAAATCCTTGTTTGATCTCATTGCTCCTTCTACTGATGATCTGGTGCAATGCTAATCGCTATCTACCCTGGCTTTGGAACCTTTTCCTCGTAGATCATGTCATTGCTTTATCAACTGAATCCCTAGTCAGTGCATTGGCTCTATCCCTTGAATCTCGTTTATTTTGTCTCCAACTCTTTCGAGTCTCTAGATGTTTATTAGTCTTGATCTCATGTTGCTCCTCGGCAAGACCAAATCCCATGTTAATCTTTACTTGGTGGTGGACACAAAGCATATATGGAAATTAAGCAAGAGCCCCCTGCTCAGTTGTCTTTGATAATTAGGCTATGTTCTCTTGCGCTGTGTTTTGATCTTCAGATTGCCTCCTTGTTGACTCCTAACCTTGTGACTACCTTTGTTTGCTATCCCTCCTTCTCATGGTGCTTGCTCCTTGCAACCAAATTTGTGCCACATGAAAATTTGGGTGGGTTGTATGTTCAGTAATGGTGTTATGAGTAGCAACTACTGTGCCGCGATGGAACCTAGGGCCTCCTTGTGGCCGGCCGGCACATGGTTGTGTTGCTGGGTGCGCACTGGTATCGAGGTTGCTAGTTATGATCCATTGCAAAACTACACCGATGTGTTATTTTCATGTGAGCTCTTCCTTGGTTATCTCTCCTTATCTTGTCTAAAGATCTATATGTCAAACCAGATGCAAATAGGACTCCCTTATGAAGTAATCCAAAGGATAACCTTTGAAGATCAGGCCACTGCCATGAACTTAATAGACTGCAAGAGATGGTGGACAAGTGACTCTACGTGACTGTCCGTGTAATGACGTCGGTCATCTAGTGAGCAACTTATGTTGTCCCCATTGGATCGGAAAGCTACACAATATTTAAAAGTTGGACAAGTTATCAGTCGGATAATAAATGGACCAGGATATTATGTCCTATGATGGGTCACCTGGGGCATGTGAGCTTTCTATCTTAGCCTTGATCTTTAGGTGCAAGATGATCAACCGACCTTCTTCGGTGTGACCCCTTTCTGCTGACTTCAATGGTGACCATCCATTATGCATCAACCGTGATTATGGCTGTTTGCAGAATTGAAGATTCAATTGCATGAACTTTTAGAGAAGGGTCTCATTCGCCCCAGTTCGTCACCTTGGGGTTGTCCATCCATATTCATGAAAAAAGAAGGACAAGTCTTTGCGGATTTGTGTGGACTATCGACCACTCAATGCTGTTACTATCAAGAACAAGTATCCCTTGCCTCGCATTGACATCTTGTTTGATCAATTGTCAAAAGCAAAAGTGTTCTCTAAGCTTGATTTGAGGTCATGTCATCACTAAATCTAGATTAGGTCGGAAGACGTACCTAAGACGGCTTTTTCCACTAGGTATGATCTTTATAGTATTTAGTCATGTCTTTTGGATTGACCAATGCTCCTGCCTACTTCATGTACTTGATGAACTCGGTGTTCATGCCCAAACTTGACAAGTTCGTGGTTGTGTTCATCAATGATATCTTGATTTATTCTGAGACGACAGAAGAACATGAAGAGCACTTGATAGTGGTATTGTCGAGACTAAGAGAGCATAAGTTGTATGCAAAGTTTAGTAAATGTGTGTTTTGGTTGAAGAAGGTACCTTTCTTAGATCACGTATTATCTAAGGATGGAATTTCTATAGACCCATCCAAAGTGCAAGAAGTGATGGATTGGAAAGCCCCAACCTCAGTTCATGAAGTTTGAAGTTTTCTTGGTCTAGCTGGATATTATCGTCGGTTTATCCCAAATTTCTTCAAGATATCTAAGCCTATGACAAGGTTACTTCAAAAGGATGAGAAGTTTATATGGACACCAGAGTGTGAAGCAGCTTTTCACACTTTGCTAACCTTGCTAACTACTGCTCCTTTGTTAGCACAGCCTAACATTGAGAAACCATTTTGATGTATTTTGTGATGCCTTAGGTATTGGTTTAGGGTGTGTTTTAATGTAGGAAGGCTGAGTCATTGCTTATGCCTCGCGCCAGTTGAGAAAGCATGAAGTCAACTATCCAATGCATGATTTAGAGCTTGCAACAGTTGTCCATGCTCTAAAAATTTGGAGACACTATTTTCTTGGTAATGTTTGCCATATCTACACTGATCATAAGAGCCTTAAGTACATTTTCACTCAACCTGAATTGAACATGAGATAGTGTAGATCGTTAGAATTGATCAAGGATGACAACCTAGAAGTGCATTATCATCCGGGAAAGGCCAATGTGGTTGTCGATGCCTTAAGTCGCAAGTATCATGGTAATTCTTTGTTGGAAGATGGTTTCAACTTATTGCATCCGGCAGTCCTACATAATATCATAGTTAGTTGTTCTCTAGAGTCAAAGATCATTGAGCTCCAAAAGACTGACGTTGGTATATTCCATATCAAGTGAAAGATGAAAGAAGAAGAAAGTAATCATTTTTGGTTAGATGAGAATGGTGTTCTATGGTTTAAAGATCGACTTGTAGTGTCGAAGGATAGGGAGTTGAGGAACCAAATCCTTGAGGAAGCTCATTCTTCCAAGCTATCCATTCACCCGGGTAACACCAAGATGTACCAAGATTTGAAGACTAGGTTTTGGTGGACAAAAATGAAGAAAGAAATTGCAGCATATGTTGCAAGATGTGATAACTATTGCAGAGTTAAGGCCATTCATATGAGACCAGTAGGGTTACTTCAGCCACTGTCCATTCCAAGTTGGAAATGGGATGACATTAGTATAGATTTCATTGTTGGACTTCTGAACACCCAAAAAGGTCATGATTCTATTTGGGTAATTGTTGATCGTCTCACCAAGTCCACACATTTTATTCCTGTCAATGTCAAGTATACACATCATCAATATGCTAAGCTATACATTGAGCAAATTGTCAGATTGCAAGGTGTACCTAAGAGTATTGTATCAGATCAAGGGGCCCAATTTGTTAATCATTTTTGGGAACATCTGCACAAGTACTTAGGTAGCACATTGATTCATAGCTTTGCTTATCACCCCCAGATCGTAGGTCAAACTGAGTGTGTAAATCAAATCTTAGAAGATATGTTGAGAGCATGTGCGATTTCTTCCAAGGGTTCATGGGAGGATTGGTTACCTTTGGTTGAATTCTCCTACAATAATAGTTATCAAGAGAGTATTAAGATGGCTCTGTTTGAAGGTTTATATGGTCGCAAGTGTAGGGCCCCTCTAAATTAGATTGAGCCTGGTGAAAGAAGGTATTATGGGATTGACTTTGTCAAAGAAGCTGAAGAGCGAGTTCAAATCATTCAACAACATATAGAAGCTGCTCAATCAAGACAAAAGAGATGTGCAGATAAAAGGAGAAGTCCTATTATGTTCCAAGTTAGAGATTATGTGTATCTAAAGGTATCCCTAATGAGGAGAGTAGAAAGGTTTGGAGTTAAGCAGAAATTTGCTCCTAGGTATATTGGACCATACCAAATCAATGCACGAAAAGGACCAGTAGCCTACAAACTCTAGTTACCTCTAGAAATGAAAGCTATATTCAGTGTTTTTCATGTATCCCAACTCAAGAAATGTCTTCGTGTGCCCGAAGAAGCTATTGAACCTACTAGTATCAAGATTCAATCGAATTTGACCTATGAAGAAAGACCAATTCGAGTACTTGAAGAAATGGAAAAAGTGACCCATATCAAATTCATCAAGTTCTACAAGGTGATTTGGAATAATCATAGTGAGCAAGACGCTACGTGGGAATGTTAGGACTATCTTCGTGAGGTTTATCCGAGTTTCTACGAGGAATGGTAGGTCGTGCAATCTTAGGACGAGATTTCTATTAGGGGGGAAGGGCTGTAACACCCTTGGTGTTCAGCATGCATCTAACCTGGATATTGCATGATCACAATCATCATTGAGCATTCATGAGCATAAGCATATCATGTATTCTATCTATGTTGGCTTATATTGCATGTGTGGTTACTTAATTTCATTACTTATGCTAGGGTTTCCATGTAACCAATGTATGAAATGTGTGTGGAACCTTAGGAGTACCTTAAACATGTTTAGAATAGCATAAGGAACAACTTTGGTATTCATGACTAAGGCTAGTTTAGTCTCTAAGTCCTAGTTATAATGTATGACATCAAATTTAAGTTGTATGTTTGACCTAGTTTGAACTATGTCATAGAGTCTTTGCATGGTAAAGTACCCTTAAGCAAAGTTATAGTATTTGAGTAGAGCAACAACTTTTATTTTTGGGTCATGAGCTAATTTAGTGCATAGCTTGGTCATTTTGAGCTCACAAAAATCAGAAAAACACAATTTCCAACACTTAGAAATTTTTCTAAGTGGTGTTTGATTTCTAGTTTGATTGGCTCAACTTTGGGATGATTTTACTCCTCATTCTTTGGGAATGAGACCTTGATCTTTAAAGAGGAATTGTAGATGGTATATAGGGCTACCACTTTAGTTAAGATTATTTGCGCTAATGCTTCACGGTTTAGGAGTTTGAACGTTAGCAATTCACGCTATCAGGCTCGGACTCGCAGCTCTGATGGCCAAAATTGGGTGACCAACAGTGGTCGACTGTGGAAGACTTTGAACGCCGTGTGGAGGCCGCATGTTGCCGCCGGCTCGCTCGGTCCGGCCACATCGGGCTCCAGCGTGCCAACTCAAGCCCCGCACTCGCCCGCTCTCTCCCGTGTGTTCATTTCCTTCCCTGGTTTCTCTTTTGCCTTCCCGCAGTGCCCGTAGTAGCTCACGGCAGCGCCGCCATCGCCATTGCCAGCCCTTGCTCGCACCGTGTCATTCCTCCACCGCCGCAGCAGCTCTGTCGTGATCCCACCATCGCACCGCTCCCACATTGCTAGCTAGAAGCACACGGTAAGCCATCATGCCTCACCCGGCCCTCGTCGATGTTTCGCCACCGTGCTCTATCGCCGTGGCCGGGACGCCTCCGTCCATCGTTCGCTGTGATAGGATGTGCGCTAGAACCACCATCGTATGTAGATAGTCGTCGTAACCCTAGATCGAGCTATTATGACTAGCTCTGGTGCCTCGCCGTCGATCGAGTCCGCCGTGCTGCCATGAGTGCCGTCATCGTGCTTAGTTTCGGCAATAGGTCCAACTAGGTAGCTCGGTGTGTTCAGGATGTCGTGGTGGTCACTGTGGTACTGGTGCCGTCGCCAAAAAGGCTCATCATTGGCGAACTCCGGTTGTCCCGCGCCATTCCTCTATTTTCGTGTCGCTGGCACGCGGGCCGTCTGACTTGAGGGCCCCGGCTGTCAGTGGCTTAGGGACTGAAGGATAGTTCATTTATTTTCAGATTTGCATGTAACTTGGAAATATCATAAGTGAACTTTTAGAGGTCCAATTCTTGTGAACCAAATTTTGTTGTAATCCTTATGAAGTGTAGTTTGTTATAAAAATATGAAATGTACATTTTCTGGTATTTTTCATGGTGATTAAAATGTATTTATATAAGTGCTTTTTGAATGCAAGTAATCTTGTAAAATATATATCTTGAGCTAGAAAACTCATAAAATTATGATTCTAATTTTGTTGGTTTTGTATTAACATGCTCTATCTAGGAAAAATAATAAACTTGCTGTAAATTTGAGTTAAGTAGGGTCTTTATATTTATCTAGTAATAAATGGTATTTTTGAGGAAAATTGTAGGGATAAAAATACGTAACATATTGATATGCAATTTTTTGTACATTAGTATGGCACTAATATGAAGCTAGGAAAAATACATAATCTATTGTATGATACTTTTCTGTAGGGTTTACTATTTTCACAAAAATAGGCCTTTCTAGCTTGTCATTTTTGTAAAGGATGTTATACTTAGTCAAATGGCATGAAACTTTTACAACAGTCTATCTGTAGCACTTGGAAGTCACTGTAATTTTCTAAGAATTTATTGTGCAGATTTGGTATGTGTTTGTTATTTTTCCTAATTATCTAATTAAATTAATAAAGGCATTTAAATGAATAGTTTGGGTTTGACCATTATGTTGTCTTGAGTGTATTTGATGTTCTTGAACTATTGGTATACTTGGTGATGTCAAATTTTGAATGCTTACATGTAGTAAAAATATTGTTGCTTTATAATTCGAGTTAGAAGGGTTTTTGGACAGATTCTATGGTTTGGTATGTTGCATAGTCAAAATGATGTTTGCTGTAGAAATGGTTAATAACAAAGTTGTAGGGGACTTCTTAATCTATCTTGTGTTAAAATTTCAAGGCAACAGGCCAAAGGGTTTAGGAGTTATAGCTGTTTAAAGTTAGTTTTCTGAAATGCTTGTTCTCTGGAATTTTCTGGACAGCACTGGATAGAATGTCTGTTTTGGTTAGGATAGAGTGTGAATTAGTTTTTGGTGATTAAATAAGAGTTGTAGGCAATTTTATAATATTTCCATAAAGTCCAAGATCACAGCATTTGGATAAGTAGAGCTTCAGTTATGATGTAAACTTGTAACTGTCATGTGTAGCTTAGACATTTGCATTGTATGAAATTTGTAAGTAGATAGAGAAGAGATATGCACCTACTCAGTTAGCATGGAGTTAGCATTGCTAGAATTGTGCTACTCAACATCATTATCGCAGCATGTACCTTTTCATATCACATCATCTATGATCCCTCTTATGCACTCATGAGCTTACTTATGCATATGCATGCAATAGGTGCCACCAAGGAGGTCATGCTGGTGGAGCTAGATGATGATCCACAAGGGGAGAACCTGGAAGTGCAGCACCAGGAGATTCCTGGCGAAGGCGAGCCTGAGGTTGATCATCTCCCGGAGTGCCCCGATCATCAACCGTTAACGTTCGTGAAAGGCAAGCCCCGGAGCATTATAATCTCCCTACTTTATTAATGTCACCTAAAGTTATTCGTATTGATGCATTACGTCACAAGAGTTGTTTGGAAACACTTGCTACATATTACCTTCCTTGACCAGAAATATCTACCATGAATCCTATTTAAGTCCAGGAACGCTTATCATGCTTAGCTATGCTTAGACCGGTAGAAGTCGGGTGATTTCCTGTCACCTACGAGCTATAGGTGATAACTTGATCATGGTTGGCCATATTGTGCTATCGTGGAACATAACCTGGTATTATTGAATAAATGGAGACCGGGTGGAGTCTTATGTTGTGGTATCATAGTGATTCCATCTGTGTTGTTTAAGGACCAGCCGTTGGAGGTTCATCCTGTCATGTTGAACGCATGCCTCTCACATAGTTGGCCAGATAAGTCATTCTGACCGCGAAGCCGAGTAGCTCAACTCAGGCCGAGGACACGAGCAGTTAAAGTGCGCACCCCAGAGGCAGTAAGGATGTGCAAAGAGCCAATGACGTAAGCCTAAGGGTGGGTTAGAGTCCCGAACACCCTTGGTAGATTGGTTGTATCTTTGAGGGTGCGGCGCTGGTCCTACCCGTGATTGTACTTGAGTTGTCCCAAGGTGACCTAATGCGACCCCGATGGGGGAAGTATGAGTGTGTGTTAGGAATAATTCCCTAGCTGGGTAGGAATCGATTCGAATCGCTGTCTCTCCCGGATAGTGAGAACTGATAGGAATACACTTCATCGTAGTAAATGATGAAAATGTTGGTTATGGGATTATGCAAGAACTCAACTAGATATGATTATCATTGTGATGACTTAATGGTACCAACATGTTTGGCATAGGATAGTTGCTAATCTAGAATGAGATAGGATTAATAACTGGTGATTCACAATTAAAGATATGTTGGATAACTTCTGCTTTTTTTACAAATAATGTCTACCAGCTCTACTTATAAAACCTTGCATACTCCTTGGTGTCCTAGTATATTAGTTGGATGGGTAAGTCTAGCTGAGTACCTTCTCATACTCAGGGTTTTATTCCCATTGTTGTAGATAACGTTCTGTATCACGGCTACTGCAAGAACTGCTCCTACAATGGATGAGGACTAGGACCATGGGCAATGGTCATTCTGTATATCATCTCACTCTTGTGCTTTTGGTTGGAGATGACTATGACACTAAACTATGTGTGATGTTGATGTTAAATTACTTTGCTTCCGCTACTTTCAAACTTGGTTTGTAGTAATTATTCGAACTCTGATGTATGAGAAATATTTGTGAACTCTGATGTAACATATGACTGGTTATGTTGAATCTTTATGATCTTGGTTTGTATGTTGGTTGTTTGAGATCCTTCGTGATTTCGTTGGACTACCGGGTTTATATGGGCTCAAATATGACGGTTTGGTAGCTTCAGTGATTACTTCTGCTCTTATAAATTGGACGATTCTGTGACAATGCATGATGCCGAGAGATCCATCGCGAAAGCAAGCATGGGAGAGGAAATAAGATTTGACATTGAAGGCCATGTCATTTCCTTTAGACATGCATGGAAGGAGATTCCTTCTGATTATTTATACAGTTATAGAAATCACAACAAGTTTTAAAAAAGCCATGGCATTGAGCCAAGTTCATATATTAATTATCCTGAAATAATATAAGTGATATGAGTTTGTCCTAGGTCAAACTATGTCGATTGAGTGTGACCTAGTTTATAGAAAAGAAGTATAATATTTATGGAATTTATTTTCATAATTTACCTCTTTAATATGGTATATGTTAATACTCTTATCTGTGAATTTGGTAAATCTTATCATAGTTTGACTTAAGACACACTTGCATCTCTTATGTTTGAGAAGAAGGGAGTATTGTTTTTCCTTTTGTAATAATGGTTGTGCACCTAAATACTTTTTGGGGGGAGGGGGCCAGTGGCTATATTATCAACCTAATTGATCTTGAAAACCTAGCTCCCAAATACAATTTATCTCAGACACATAAAAACCAGTTTTGCTATATCGTGCCTGTTTAACATTTTTTCTCTCCACACATGAATGTTTTCCTTTCCTTTATAATTCACTTTATTCTTCCTAAATAGCATGTATGGAATGGAATAAAAATAAGATTCTCATGAAAAACTTCCCTTCTACACCTGATTTTTTTGTTTTCCTATTTTCTTTTTGTTTAGGGTGAAAAACTTCGGTCCCGGCCCACACCTTAATTTTAGTTACTATCAACTTGTTCTGGATTATACTCAATTTGTGCTGGAATTATAATAATTATTTTGTCTAATGTTAGGTGGAATTGGTGTAACTAAAAATTCGAGTGTGGAGAAGAAATATTTCATCCAATTCTTACAGCATCTATAATCAAAGTGTGCATCTCTAATCTAAGTGTAGACCTCCTTTAAAACATCAAAAAAATTTATTTACATGTTCACAAAATTTGGGTGCAGGAATGATGTTTTTCACCTAAAGTTGGAGTAGACAATCACAAAAAATTGTTTGTTGGGTCCGTTTCTTGTATTGAAGTTGTTTAATTTGGAGGAGTGTATTGCAACCCGGTCCCCAGTTATACGATTTTCGGCCCTGCTTTCTTCTTAAACTGGGCTAGTTTTTCATCTTCTAATAATCGTAATTTCTATGTTAAAGTAAAAGTTTATTTCTGTTATTTAGAAATAATTCTCTCTTCTATAGTTTACTTATGATAGTTATATATATACTAATTATTCACCAACTGACCAAATGTTAGCTACAAAATTAATGCACAACAAAATTCCATCCGAGGCATGCAAATCAAATAGTAATAATAGTACGTAATTCAGAACCCTATAACATAATTAATATAGAAAATATATAATTTTGCAGGCAGATATATGGAAGCGAGATCTCACTGCTCCGCAAGGAAGAGTAGGAAGTCATCATCGCCGGCACACTCGCTGCAGAACGCGTGGCACTGCCTAGAGGTGAAAACGGTACGGATATTTTCCGACCGTATTAGAAACCGAATCCACGATATCCAATTGTATCCTATTCGACATAGTTGACACTATCTGTATTCGAATCCGAATCCGGACAGAAATATGAAAACAAATGTAATATCGGTGATATCCGTCCGTATCCGATCCGTTTTCATCCCTAGCACTGCCCCGCGCTGCGTTGGACGGCAGTCCGCGCCACCTCGTGGAGGTCGACGTCAGTCCGGAAGGCGGGTTTGGCTTGCCCGCGCAAGTCGATGTGCCGCCACAGCACGGGCTCCTGGGTGGCGACGCGGCGCCAGGAGCGGCACACCCCCGCCGCGGCGCCTAGCACAAGCTCCACGTGGTCGATATTATTGAAGACGTACAGCAACGCGTCCACGGGCAGCTCCGCCCAGTCCCTCGATGACGGCAAGGCGTGGAATGCCTTGAGGGGGAGCGCTCTGGGTTTCTTTTTCTTGTGGTTGTGACGGATCCCTGGAAGATGCGGCGATGGTGGAGGTGGAGAGGACGACAAGGGCATGGCGATCGAGTCGAAACCGCTATTCTAGGGCTTAAGCGGTTTGTGTACGAAGGGGAAGGCTGAAGAAGGCAGATTAAGCAGCGCCGTCTCCACGACTATATATACAAAGGGTGCGTTTGGTAGCCTGTACGAGGGCTGGGCCAGGCCGCTCGGATGCATGCGCTCGCGTTTGGTTGGCTGGACGGATTATTGGGCCAGGCTCACACGCTACTCAGCATGAAAGATGCTGTATCCAGAGAAACACCAGAATTGGTCGCATCCGGTGAGCCAGGCTCGCGCTGTGCAAGATTAGCATAGCTAATGACGTTATTAGCACATAATTAGTGAATATTAAGTGATTTATTATGGCATAATACCATAAGTAATTAACATTTTAGTATTTATTTTGACATTCGTGTTACATGATTTGTACTCATGTGGGCAATCAAACAACTTCTCTTCCGAACCAGGCTACATACATACAAGGAACCAAACATAAGAGCCGGTATGCGATCAGACTGGCTAGGGTGAGCCAGGCCCATGGATACGGACCAAGCTAGCTACATGCAACCAACCAAACAGGTCCAAAGTAAAGCTATACTAACAGGAAACGAATACCTTATCAAAAAAAATGAAACGGATAGGCTGTCGTGGCACTATTGGATTGCTACGAGATGTTGTAATAGGGGAACGATAATAATGATAGGGTTAGGGTGTTTGCTGGATGCACGATTTGTTTATTGGCCTTGTGTGCCGTCCAGGCAACCGGCCTCTGGCCTTCCAACTCATGCAGAATATTTCTCTACTCTCCTTCGTTGCAGCCACTTCCACTGAGCCGTCCGTCCACAGCGTTCGTCTCTACCACGCAATCCGCCTATCACAGCCGCGTCTCGCCGTCCGCCCGCACCCATTCTGCCTCGCCGCCACGGTCATCCCCCGCTGTACTCCATGCTGTGGTGCGCTCGCCCTAATCCCGCGCTGTAACACCCTAGTGTTAAGCATTGCATTTGGCACTTCCATCTCATGAGCACAAGCATCATCCAAGCATTTATTAGTATGAGCATATGGAATTTCATCTTATTCTTTACATATTATCACATGTGATGTTGATTATATACATGCATATGCTGGTGATCGTGTGTGACCAATGAAAGAGATGGTTGTGAGGTCACAAAAACACCTTATACACATCTAGGATGGAAAATGGAACAATGTTTGTATTCATGACATGGTCCAAATTTGCTTCTAAGTCATAGTGTACCCAAAATTTCATTTCCCATTATACTACTTTGACTAGAGTTGAACTATAGCATAGATGGTTTACATAGCAGTGCACCCTTAATAAAAGTTGTAGTCCTTGACATGGGTAACGAACTTTGTTTTAGGGCCATGAGCTAATTCAGTGCCTAACATAGTCAAAAACAGCTCCAATGTAGCAATAAAATGTTGTTTTTAGACTTGGAAATTTTGCTGTCAAAATGCAGATTTCAGTTTCAAGTGCACCACTTTGGGTCTTTGTAACTTGCAAACCATTGAGAATTAGATGATGCTGCCGAAAGCAAAGATGGAGATCTCACATAGCTCTACAACTTTCACTAATACTATTTTTACTAAATCGCTACGGATTAGGAGTTACACATGCACAAAGTAGCTCTTTCAGTCATCTACATCAGGCCCTGATGGCCAATTTGAATCGGCCCTGGTGGCTGACCACGCGCAAGCACTAGCCATCGCGTGGCGCCATACGCCAGAGCCGGCCCCGCGACGCTGTGCCGAGGGGTAGAAAAGGGGTGCCTGGTTGTTCATTCTCTCCCACTCTCACTCACTCGCCCTCGCTCTGCCTCGCTCTCGCTCTCTCGTAGCCGAGCCGACCCGTCGTCGCCATCGCCGCCGTGCCTTCGACGAGCTCATGCGCTACCGCTGCCGTATCTCCATCCAATCCATCACATGCATAGCTTTGCCGTGAGCCGCTCTACCTTCCCCACCCACCATTGCCACCGTTCGAGCCTAGGTAATGCGACATTTCATGTCACCATCGCCGCCATGGCCATGGAGCGCCATCGAGCTCCGAGGTCACCGTGGCCAGCCCTATCCATAGATCCTCCTACCTCTTTCTCCCTAGGTTCGTCATTGCCTTAGGTCCTAGATGCTCACGTCATCGTTTATATAACCGCCACCGCTGGCTCACTGGAACGACATGCACCGCACCACCGTGCTCTCGCCGCCATGCTGCCATGCACACGACCGAGCTCATCGACGCTTTGCCGAACCCTAACCCTAGCCCTAGGTCATCAAGTAGGTCACCCTAGTACCTTAACCGAGCTCAGAAGAGTTTGGCTTTGCCAAGAACAGCAATGGCGCCACCGCGCACTTCTGCTGCACCACCATGCTCGCCGCCACTGTGTCTAACTGCCATAATCGGCTCAACCACCTACACCACTAGATGCGGGTTGACGAGGGGAGCATGATGGTGGTGGTGGTTTCACCGGAGACCTTGCTATCAGTGAGTTCTCGCTAGTCAAAGGGCGCGCCCTGGCTCGGTCTCACTGGCGCTTGGGTCCTGTTGACCCGCGGGGCCTAGCTGTCAGTGCCTGGGTGTGCTGTGTCGGTTGTACATATCATTTAGGGTTTTATTTGTTTTTCTTTATTCTTTTCTAGTTTTGAATGCAAACTCTGGAAATTCATTACTAGAGGTAAGGATGTCCAATTCGAGTGAACCAAATTTTGTTGGATTGATCATGAAGTGTACTATTTGATAAAAATATGAAACTTTTTGTTTGGAGTAGTTTTCTACTGTGAATTAAATTAAGTTATTTAAGTACTTTTAAAATGGCCTTTATCTTGTAAAATGCATAACTTGAGTTAGGTAGGTGCTAAAAATGTGATTCCAATTTTGTTAGTCTTTTGTTGCCATGCTCTAACTAGAAAAAATACTAAACTTATAGTAGGAATACTCGAAATATGGTCTTCCTATTTAACCTTGATTCATTACTAGTTTCTAGTGAAAATAAATGGGGTAAAAATACATAACTTATGATCATGCAAATTTTTACACAGTGTTATAGTGCTAGGATGAAAGTAAGAAAAATATAAAATCTGTTGTTTGACACTTTTCACTAGGCTAAGCTATTTTTGCTAAAATAAGCCTATGCAACTTGTCATTTTTAGAGGTGGCTATGCTTATCCAAATAGCATAAAATTGGTACAGTAGACTACTGGGGTCATATGTAAGCTACTATGATTTTCTCAGAATTTATTGTGCACTTTAAGTATTTATCTTCTAAATTGCCCTATTATATAAGGAAATTAATAAATGCACCTAAGTAAATTATTTGGGCTTAACCATGATGTTTTCTATGGTGCTTGTGATGCATATGATGTGTTTCTATTGGTAGTTATGCTCAAAGTTAATTGGTTATAGGCAGCTAGTTAATTATCGCTCTATAACTCAATAAGATGGCTGCATGTGTAGTTTCTGTTGTGGTGACAAATTCATGATGATAATGATATTTTCTGTGAAACTTGTCAATAACAAAGTTGTATATAACTTACTCATCTTGCTTGTCCTAAAATTTTATGGTCATAGGCCTAATGCTTTAAGAGTTATAGCTATTAGAAGACTACTTTCAGATTTTCTTGTCCTCTGGATAGATCTGAAAGATTGAATTGTCTGACTAGGATAGCTACTGAATCACCTTAAGATAATTAAAAGAAACTTGTAGGCAATTTCATAAGATTTCCAGAAAGTCCACATCCATATTGTTTGGATGCGTATAACTCTAGTTATGGCCAAAATAAGTGGCTGTTGTCTTGCAGTCTAGAAAATATTTAAATATGTGTTTGTTTAATTACTAGAGAGGTAATATGCACCCACTCAGTAAAAGAAAGTTAATTTTGTTATCACCTTAATAACTTGCTGCCATGGACATTTAGGAAATATGCATTTCATCATATCATATCATCCATGTCATTATCTATGCATCATTGATATCTTATTTCAAGATCATGCATATAGGCTCGCCCGAAGGAGTAACCCTACTAGAATTCAAACAAGAGGCGGAGGACAATCAAGGGACACCCCAACCCACAGCTCCCGAAGGAGAGGAGATGGCCACTGATGAACTTCTAGAGTGCCCTGATCACTGACCCACCTCTTTTCTGAAAGGCAAGCCTCGGAGCATTCTAAGCCTCCTATGTTTTATAAAATATCACTTGAGTCCTTTATGTTTGATGCATTATGTTATAAGAGTTGATTTGGAAACACTTGATGCATAGAAATACCTTATCCAGATATATACTTTAAACCCTGTGTAGGTGCGAGATGTTGTTTTAAAAACTACTTTCCTTCCGCTACTACTTTATTTGAACTTGGTTTGTAATAACTTTAATCGCACTCTGATGTATGGCAATGTATTTGTGAACTCTATGCAACATGTGGCATGTATGTTGAATCATGTAACAACCACCTACCGTATTGAACGAACCAGCCCGCAAGGGGTCAACCTCCAAGCTCAAACCAGAAATGACTTTGAACCCATGCCTAATATACACAAATATCAGCGCCTCCATGATCACTTCATGATCGCAAAGACGCTCGAGAAATACTATCGGGTTATGATCGCAAAGACGCCCGAAGGAGTAATCCTACTGGAATTCGAAGAAGAGGCGGAGGACAGTCAAGGGACACCCCAACCCTCAGCTCCTAAAGGAGAGGAGCTGGCCACTAATGAACTTCCTATGTGCCCTAATCACCGACCCACCTCTTTCCTAAAAGGCAAGCCTCAAAGCATTCTAAGCCTCCTATGTTTTATAAAATATCACTTGAGTCCATTATGTTTGATGCATTAGGTTATAAGAGTTTATTTAGAAACACTTGATGCATAGAACTGCCTTGTCTAGATATATACTTTAAACCCTGTATAGGTCCAGGATCCAATATATGCTTAGCCATGCTTAGACCGGTAGAAGTCGGGTGATTTCCTATCACCTACGAGATATAGGTGGATATCGGAGCACGGTTGGCTATATTTGCTATCGGGGGAACAAACCATGGGATAATGTAACTAGAGGTTGGGTAGAGTCTATGTATAGGTTGACTCATGTGATTCCGTCTATGCCGATTAAGGACCGTATCGTTGGAGGCCCTCTTGTCATTTTGAACGCATGCCTCTCACTTAACTGGCTGGATAACTCGTTTCGACCATGAAGCAGAGTAGCTCAACTCAGGTCGGGCATCATTCTATCAATGTGCGCACTCTAGATGGTAGTAAAGATGTGTGGGGAGCCAGACATGAGCCCAAGGGCAGGGTAGTCCTGAATCATCCTGGCAGCTGGTTGTCCCTGGTTGTGCGACGCTGATCGAACCCATGAAATGTGTACCCGAGTTGTACCAAAGGTGACCTAAGGCTACCGTGGCTGGTAGACCTTGGTTTGTGTTAGGAATACTGCCCAGCTAGTTGCAATCGATTCGAATCACCATCTCTCCCGGATAGTGAGAAACTTGACGAAGCTTCTTCATCGTAGTAATTGGATTATGGAATATGATGGTTCTGATGAATATGAAAATCTTACACTAGCTATGGTTACTATTGTTATGCTACTAAATGATATACCACATGTTTGGCACAGGTTAGTTGCTTATCTAGAGATGAATAGCTATAATTAACTTGATGACCGAATTATAAAATGTATAGCTAAATTAGTGGCTTTTTATGCAAAATATTGTCAAGCTAGCTCCACTGATAAAGCCTTGCATGATCCTTGGAGTCACTTTATTTTTGGCTTATGACGGGTAAGTCTAGCTAAGTATCTTCTTGTACTTAGGTTATTTTCTCACTTGTTGCAGATAATACTGTCTATCACAGGCTATTATAAGAACTGCTTCTGTCCCGCAGTAGACGAGGAGTAGGCCAGGGTAAGGCGCTTCTTTATATATCTCACCTAGGATGCTTTTGTGGGTTGTGATTACAGACTGGCAAGTATTTGAAGAATGATGTGAGATGTTGGTTTAAAACCTACTTTGCTTTCGCTACTACTTTATTTGAACTTGGTTTGCAATAACTTTAATCACACTCTAATGTATGGCAATGTATTTTTGAACTCTATGTAACATGTATGTTGAATCATGTACGATCTTGGTTGTATGTTGGTGATGAATCGAGACCCTTCGAGGTACTCGACGGACTACCGGATTATATGGGCTAAGTATGATAGTGCGATCCGCTTGCAGGCTGCCATTGCACTTGTGCTCTTATAAATTGCACGGTTCTGTTACACCTAGTATCAGAGCAAGATTTAACATTAATTGCCACATGTGTATTTAAAACAAAGGCTTTTGTTTTACAAAACCAGTTTTTGGTAACTTATAGCTATATATATAGGTGTTCAAATCTGAAATTTGAATCTAAAGTGTGCTAGTGATCACTTCCCTTATGCCCAGTTAAGGATTTCAGGTGGCTAAAGAAGTACTAACATGAGGGTTTTATTTTGTTGTCCATATGACATGCTATTGTATGGATGCCATTCACTTGAGTGATAATGTATGGATCAAATGCCTCTACGCCCAAGTTAAGATGATGAGTGGCATGACTGTAAGATGTGAGCGTGTGGTCTAAGGGGAGAGGTAGATTTGATACTAAAGTATATATATGTCTCATATATATGTGGAAGCATTTAATTGTGGGTTAGCTTTGATACGGCTATAGATGCATATTTATATGTATGTATAGGACATATTTACTTTCAGGTAGCTTTGATACAGAAATATATATATATATATATATATGGAAGTATTTAGCTTGCAACCTAGATCCTAGACTTTCATTTCTGCATATATAATTGTGGGGTTGGGCTGAAATGAAATTCTTGTGTAGGTACACTAACAACGAAACATGTAGCCCGACTAGTTACGCTTATATTATGAGAGAATGTATGTATGCCACTGTGTATGTCGCTAGAAGTTTCAATTTTTCCTAAGTTTGTGAGGATGAATGAAACATGCATGCATCATGATAAATCATTCATTACATACTTGCATTGTTCCTCCCCTTATAAGTTTTGTATTCTGTTACGTAACTCTTTTCTATTATAACATTGTTCTTGCAAGAGTGGCACCATTTTGCTATAGATGGCAGCATCAGCTGGGAGTGAGACTTTCCTAGAGATATTTGGTACCCCTGCCCTACTCTAGAGAGTACTACATTTTGTGGGGTATACCGAACTGCCCCATTATTTCTAGAATGAGGGATATCTAGAGGGACAACCATGGTATGAGGTGCAGCTAACCATACCTGCTCATACACAAGCACCCCTATGGCAGGAGTGGAAAGCTGAATCTGAAGGAAAAACTCCTTAGGAAGGTGCCCAAGTGGTTGCCATTGAGGTGCTGAGCCAAATCAATATA